>NC_069503.1:95182747-95400461 GCF_027579735.1 Bombina bombina
ACTCCGGTTCTAGGAAAGGTCAGAAGGCCTCTGCCATTTCTTTGGCATCTTGGTTGAAATCTTTAATTCATCATGCTTATGTTGAGTCGGGTAAAACTCCGCCTCAAAGGATTACAGCTCATTCTACTAGGTCAGTTTCTACTTCCTGGGCGTTTAGGAATGAAGCTTCGGTTGATCAGATTTGCAAAGCCACAACTTGGTCTTCTTTGCATACTTTTACTAAATTCTACCATTTTGATGTGTTTTCTTCTTCTGAAGCAGTTTTTGGTAGAAAAGTACTTCAGGCAGCTGTTTCAGTTTGATTCTTCTGCTTATAATTTCAGTTTTTTTCATTATAAGATTTAAACTTTATTTTGGGTGTGGATTATTTTCAGCGGAATTGGCTGTCTTTATTTTATCCCTCCCTCTCTAGTGACTCTTGCGTGGAAGATCCACATCTTGGGTAGTCATTATCCCATACGTCACTAGCTCATGGACTCTTGCTAATTACATGAAAGAAAACATAATTTATGTAAGAACTTACCTGATAAATTCATTTCTTTCATATTAGCAAGAGTCCATGAGGCCCACCCTTTTTGTGGTGGTTATGATTTTTTGTATAAAGCACAATTATTCCAATTCCTTATTTTTTATGCTTTCGCACTTTTGTCTTATCACCCCACTTCTTGGCTATGCGTTAAACTGATTTGTGGGTGTGGTGAGGGGTGTATTTATAGGCATTTTGAGGTTTTGGAAACTTTGTCCCTCCTGGTAGGAATGTATATCCCATACGTCACTAGCTCATGGACTCTTGCTAATATGAAAGAAATGAATTTATCAGGTAAGTTCTTACATAAATTATGTTTTTTCACTAATAGGGAAAGCTTTGCCCATGTTCTTTGGATATAGACTCTATGATTAATTCTCACTCACAGGGTCTACATACATTGCACACACAGGACACATACAGATAGCATACAGTAGTACTCAGCCACTGTATGCTATCTGCAATTGCACTTTATGGCTGAGTACTACTGTATGCTGTCTGCATATGCACTGTGTAGCCAAGTACTGCTGTATGCTGTCTGCATGTGCATTGTGTGGTTGAGTACTGCTGTATGCTGTCTGCATGTGAACTGTATGGCTGAGTACTACTGCATGCTGTCTGCATGTGCACTGTATGAGTACTACTGTATGTTGTCTGCATGTGCTCTCTGCCAATACAGTACACATGCCAACAGCATACAGTAGTACTCAGCCATACAGTGCCCATGCAGCGAGAATACAGTAGTAGTAGCAATTTAGTGCACATGCAGGTAGCATACAGTAGTACTCAGCCATACAGTGCACATGCAGACTGCATACCATGGCAAAAAGTGAAGCCATTTTAGCTACATTTTTTTCATAGTTGTATATGGCTAGAAACTAGCATGAATCCATTTTATCTATATACTCCATATTTGCTAATTTGCTGTATTTTTATAGTTATATGTTTAACTATTCAGTTGCCATTGCCAATGCCATTTTCCCCTATTATGTTTAGCATAGAGGCCTAATAGTTTGCACTTTGTGTTGTTTTGGCTGATATATACTTAGGTAGGGGTAGCTACTCCTTATATTTTTCATACAAGTCAGCTTTTAATTGATGCATGATGTATTCCACTTTTATATGTTATTGTTGTAACTCTGGAATGTATAAGAGCAACAATGCTGTAGTTCAATTTCACATATCTGATCTGTCATGGTTTTCACATTTTTCAGGGCCAGTCTGCTGTACCCACATTCCCTTTAAATGTCTCTGAAGCAAATATCCCATTTTATATCAACAGTGTTGATCTAAAATAGTATATTTACTTCAGAGAAGTTTAAAGGGAATGTGTGTTTGTTTTTGTGAGACAACTCAGAGCTGGGTCCCAACCTGTTTATACTTAGGGGAAAAAGGCATTTTGTTAGCAGTCCAGTTTATTATACTGCTAATATCTGAGCACTGGATTTAATTTTGATTGACTCACATCATCCCAGTGTAGGAGATGTAACTAGTATACAGGCTCATATGTGAAACTCCTAAAATACCAGCTGTTTAAGAAGCTGGACCTTTTATTAAAAAACCTTTAATTTAGGTATGTGTATATATTTTATCTTATATGTATTGTCTATGCCTTCGTAATAAAACCGTAATAAAAATTAATTATTTAAAGTATAGAGTGTCATTTTTTTATTTCATTTAATATTTATATTATTATATAATATTTAAGTGCTGCCCAGTTGTCAGGTTGTGTAAAACAGTTTTTTGCTCAGAGCAGTAGCAGGTCTTCACAGCTGTAACAAAAATTAGAGGGAACATTGAATGTAGGGGACTGACTAAATCAGAACAGTTTATATGTTCTCATTATAAAATAATTATGTAATTAATAACATTACTTCCATTGTGTTTCTTATTGATAGGTGAATTCACAAACTGCAAGAATCTTAGTCATGATGCTTCTTTACATCTTCAAAATCAAAGAAGCCAAGTGGGAAACGTATGTTCTGAATGTGGGAAATATTTTCTTGAGAAATCACATCTTTCTAAACCTCAGAAAATTCATACAGGAGAAAAGCCATTTTCCTGTTCTATATGTGCGAAATGTTTTAACTATAACGCAAATCGTATTGCTCATCAGAGAATTCACACAGGAGAGAAAGCATTTTCATGTTCTGACTGTGGGAAATGTTTTTCTAAGAAATCACATTTTATTGTTCATCAGAGAATTCACACAGGAGAGAAAGCATTTTCATGCTCTGACTGTGGGAAATGTTTTACTCAGAAATCAAATCTTACTGCACATCAGAAAATTCATACAGGAGAGAAAGCATTTTCATGTTCTGACTGTGGGCAATGTTTTACTTGGAAACCATCTCTTATTGTACATCAGAAAATTCATACAGGAGAGAAAGCATTTTCATGTTCTTACTGTGGGAAATGTTTTACGATGAAATCAACTCTTACTGCACATCAGAAAATTCATACAGGAGAGAAAGCATTTTCATGTTCTGACTGTGGGAAATGTTTTACTATGAAATCAACTCTTACTACACATCAGAAAATTCATACAGGAGAGAAAGCATTTTCATGTTCTGACTGTGGGAAATGTTTTACTATGAAATCAAATCTTATTACACATCAGAAAATTCATACAGGAGAGAAAGCATTTTCATGTTCTGACTGTGGGAAATGTTTTATTCAGAAATCAAAGCTTATTGTACATCAGAAAATTCATACAGGAGAGAAAGCATTTTCATGTTCTGACTGTGGGAAATGTTTTATTCAGAAATCAAAGCTTATTTCACATCAGAAAATTCATACAGGAGAGAAAGCATTTTCATGTTCTGACTGTGGGAAATGTTTTACTATGAAACCAACTCTTACTAGGCATCAGAAAACTCATTCAAAGAAATCAGTTTAACCTCCTGGTACAGAGGGTGACATGTAGTTGTCACTCACACAATATCAAGTGCTGATGATGACTGCATGTGACCCCTTGATGTGCACAGTTTTGCACTTGTTTAAGGCCCCTTTTGCACCTCAAGCATTTATGAGGTGAGCCCAGGGTGGATTTGATTTAATTCATGATTTAGGAGAGAAGAAAACAGAGGCGCCCAATGGCCTAATACCATATACACAGAGTTAATACAGGTAAGCAAAGTGGATACTCACAAACGGATAGCACCTGAGGGTGCAAACAGGGCAGACTGGAACATCACAGGATATGAGCAGCCAGCTATTCAAAGGGGAATCCTCACTTGTAGATTTCAAGGTATTCCTATATGTTAAAAATATTTCTCTTGTAAAGGTGTATCCAGTCCATGGGTTCATCCATTACTTGTGGGATATTCTCCTTCCCAACAGGAAGCTGCAAGAGGACATCCACAGCAGAGCTGTCTATATAGCTCCTCCCCTAACTGCCACCCCCAGTCATTCTCTTGCAGCTCTCAACAAGAAAGGAAGTATCAAGAGATATGTGGTGACTTAGTGTAGTTTTACCTTCAATCAAAAGTTTGTTATTTTTAAACGGTACCGGCGTTGTACTGTTTTACTCTCAGGCAGAAATTGGAAGAAGAATCTGCCTGGAGATTGATTATCTTAGCGGTTTGTAACTAAGGTCCATTGCTGTTCTCACACATAACTGAAGAGTATGGAAAGAAAACTTCAGTTGGGGGGACGGTTTGCAGATCACTTGCTTTGAGGTATGTTCAGTATATTTTTTTCTAGAGAGATGATAAGGTCTAGAAAATGCTGACAGTGCCTGGTATATTTGAGGTAAGCCTGATACAGTGATTTAACAATAACTGGGGTCATGCTTACAAGAGAAGGGTAATATTCATGTTAACTTTCATATTACTTAGTGTAAAAACGTTTGCATAACTTACAGAAAAAAAGTTTTTTCTCTGAGGGTGATAAATCTTTATTTGGGGCCTAGTTTTCCACATGGCTGTTAGATTACTCCTAGGAGTACTTTTTTAAGGCCCTCTGACTTTGAGTGCATGGTGGGAGGGGCCTATTTTCACGCACTTTATGCGCAGTTGATATACAGACTGAGACATCCAGCTTCCCTTAAGGAGTCCTCTGGCATCTAGGACCACTATACAGGGGTTTTTTTCCTGCAGAAATCATGTTTAAGGGCAGGTAGGAGCCACAGCAGAGCTGTGGCAGTGTGTGTGTGACTGTTTTTTATCGGTTTTACTGTTTTTCTAATCCGCTTTGGAGCCTAAGGGGTTAATCATCCATTTGCAAGTGGGTGCAATGCTGCTTTAGTCTCTTATACACACTGTAAACAATTTGTAGAGTTTAATACTTTTTAACACTGTTTTGCAGTTTATGTGTTAGTTTTTTTCTCTTAAAGGTACAGTACCGTTTTTGTTTAATTGCTTTTTCACATTTATTAAATTGTTTTCCAAGCTTGCTGGTCTCATTACTAGTCTGTTAAACATGTCTGACATAGAGGAAACTCCTTGTTCATTATGTTTAGAAGCCATTGTGGAACCCCCTCTTAGAATGTGTACCAAATGCACTGACCTTTCTATAAGTTATAAAGACCATATTATGGCTTTTAAAGATTTATCACCAGAGGTTTCTCAGACTGACAAAAGGGAGATTATGCCATCTAGCTCTCCCCATGTGTCAGAACCTATAACTCCCGCTCAAGTGACGCCAAGAACATCTGGCGCGTCCAATGCGTTTACTTTACAAGACATGGCGGCAGTTATGAATCATACCCTCACAGAGGTATTGTCCAAACTGCCAGGGTTACAAGGAAAGCGAGACAGCTCTGGGGCTAGAACAAATACAGAGCTTTCTGACGCTTTAGTTGCTATGTCTAATATACCCTCACAATGTACAGAAGCCGAAGCAGGAGAGCTTCTATCTGTGGGTGACATTTCTGATTCAGGGAAGGCGTTACTTCAGTCTGAATCTGAAATGACAGCATTTAAATTTAAGCTTGAACACCTCCGCGTGTTGCTCAGGGAGGTTTTAGCGACTCTGGATGACTGTGACACCATTGTAGTCCCAGAGAAATTGTGTAAAATGGACAAATACTTTGCAGTTCCTGTTTATACTGATGTTTTTCCAATTCCTAAGAGGTTTTCAGAAATTATTATGAAGGAATGGGATAGACCATGTGTACCGTTCTCTCCCCCTCCTGCTTTTAAAAAGATGTTTCCCATAGATACCACTACATGGGACTCGTGGCAGATGGTCCCTAAGGTGGAGGGAGCAGTCTCTACCCTAGCTAAGCGTACTACTATCCCTGTCGAGGACAGTTGTGCTTTCCTAGATCCAATGGATAAAAAATTAGAGGGTTTCCTTAAGAAAATCTTTATACAACAAGGATTTATTCTCCAGCCTCTTGCATGCATTGCCCCAGTCACTGCTGCAGCGGCTTTCTGGTTTGAGTCTCTTGAATAGGCTCTACAGGTGGAGACCCCGTTGGATGATATCCTAGACAGGCTTAAAACTCTTAAGTTAGCCAATTCATTTATTTCTGATGCCGTTTTTCATTTAACAAAGCTAACGGCTAAGAATTCAGGTTTTGCCATTCAGGCACGTAGGGCGCTATGGCTTAAATCCTGGTCAGCTGACGTTACTTCAAAGTCTAAGCTTCTTAACATCCCCTTCAAAGGGCAGACCCTATTCTGGACTGGATTGAAGGAGATCATTTCTGATATTACTGGAGGAAAAGGCCACGCCCTTCCCCAGGATAGGTCCAACAAATTAAGGACCAAACAGACTAATTTTCATTCCTTTCGAAACTTCAAGAGTGGCGCAGCTTCAACTTCCTCTGCTGCAAAACAAAAAGGAGATTTTGCCCAGTCCAAGCCAGTCTGGAGACCTAACCAGGCTTGGAACAAGGGAAAGCAGGCCAAAAAACCTGCTACTGCCTCTAAGACAGCATGAAGGAATAGCTCCCGATCCGGGACCGGATCTAGTTGGGGGCAGACTTTCTCTCTTCGCCCAGGCTTGGGCAAGAGACATCCAGGATCCCTGGGCTCTGGAGATTGTTTCCCAGGGATATCTTCTGGATTTCAAAGCCTCATCTCCAAAGGGGAGATTTCATCTCTCACAATTATCTGCAAACCAGATAAAGAGAGAGGCATTCTTTTGTTGCGTTCAAGACCTTCTGGTTATGGGAGTGATCCACCCAGTTCCAAGGGAGGAACAGGGGCAGAGATTCTATTCAAATCTAGTGGACAGATATGATACTGCTGGAGGAACTATCAAATTTACTCCAGTGGATGGTGTAGATTAGTTGCTATCAAAAAGGCAGAAAAAACACTCAATAAAGGTGGTTTACCTCTGTAATGACCACCTATAAACTAAGATTAGTTTAAAGGAATTAGAGCTGAATGTATTTTGGAGTGCGCCTGAGATAGCTAAAATAGATTATCTCAGTCTTAATTTGCCTGGAGTTTTATTTAATTGTATATTTTATATTTTCTTTCTTTGGTGTAAATTAAAATATGAAGTATAATAAATCAAACTATAATTGATAATAAAAGACAAATATCTGGGACGTGCATAGCACAAGGCGAGACAGAGACTGTAAGGCACCGGAGGCAACATGGCTCAACAGAAGAACCTTGAAGGCTATGTGGGGTTTGCCAATCTCCCAAACCAGGTGTACAGGAAATCTGTGAAGAGGGGATTTGAATATACACTAATGGTAGTCGGTGAGTCTGGTCTGGGGAAGTCAACACTCATCAATTCACTATTCTTAACGGATTTATATGCTCCGGATTATCCTGGTCCCTCACACCGAATTAAAAAAACTGTTCAGGTTGAACAGTCAAAAGTTTTAATCAAAGAGGGAGGAGTACAGTTACTTCTAACAATAGTAGACACACCAGGATTTGGCGACGCGGTGGATAATAGCAACTGTTGGCAGCCAGTCATTGATTACATTGACAGTAAATTTGAAGATTATTTAAATGCAGAATCTCGTGTGAACAGACGTCAGATGCCAGACAACCGCGTGCAGTGCTGCCTATACTTCATTGCTCCATCAGGGCACGGATTGAAGCCATTGGACATAGAGTTCATGAAACGTTTGCATGAAAAAGTCAACATCATTCCACTCATTGCCAAAGCTGACACCCTCACACCAGAAGAATGCCAGCAATTTAAAAAACATAATGAAAGAAATCCAGGAGCACAAAATCAAGATCTACGAGTTTCCAGAAACAGATGACGAAGAAGAAAATAAACTGGTGAAAAAAATAAAGGACCGTTTACCTCTTGCTGTGGTGGGTAGTAACACGACTATAGAAGTCAATGGCAAGAGAGTAAGAGGAAGACAGTATCCCTGGGGAGTGGCAGAAGTTGAAAACAGTGAGCACTGTGATTTTACTATTCTGCGAAACATGTTGATAAGAACCCATATGCAGGATCTTAAGGATGTCACCAATAACGTACATTATGAGAATTACAGGGGCAGAAAATTGGCAGCAGTGACTTATAATGGTGTTGATAACAATAAAAACAAAGGTCAGCTAACGAAATTTGACACAGTTGAAGGCATGAGCCCTCTGGCTCAGATGGAAGAGGAGAGAAGGGAACACGTGGCCAAAATGAAGAAAATGGAGATGGAAATGGAACAAGTTTTTGAAATGAAGGTCAAAGAAAAAGTTCAGAAACTAAAGGACTCCGAGGCTGAGCTTCAGCGACGCCATGAACAAATGAAAAAGAACTTGGAAGCTCAGCACAAGGAACTCGAAGAGAAACGACGTCAGTTTGAGGAAGAAAAGTTAAACTGGGAAGCTCAACAACGCATACTGGAACAGCAGAATTCTTCCAGGACTTTGGAGAAAAACAAGAAGAAAGGGAAGATATTTTAAAATTATTCCTGGACCACCATATTCTCTATCAGTTGCCAACTTGCCAGCCCAGACATCAGTGTTTGTTGGAACCATTCAGCCACTTTTGAAACCAGTCACATCTATAAATGTTGGATTTATTCGGCATGACCTTTTTTATTATTATTCTTGATGGAGATTAAGATGCCTTGAATTGTTTAAGGTTTGCATTCTTGGAGAACTATTTGCTGCAAGCAATTGCTCCCTTTCCTTCCTTAACTCTCTTTTTAACTGATGTCTAAATTTTAAAAAGCAAGAAAAAAAAAAAAAAAGCATTTTACTGTTGTATAACCTTGGTCTGGGGGCTGGTTGCAAGATATTCCACAGTACAAGGACTTTGGCTTACAATGAAGATAAAAAAACCGCCATATTTTGTTGCATCTTCTAACTTGCGCACATGTAATACAGACTTTCATACATACGGTTTATTGTAATTTACATTTTTCCCTAATTTTGACACTTCCTTTGTTTAAAATTACACATGGGAATATAGGCTTACAGTGCACAGAAGGCTTTTTTTCCCCCAAGAACCTCCCTCTCGTGTTTGGGAATTTAAGTATATACTATTTCCATTTAGTAACTTCTTTAGCCAGAAGAATCTAATTATTGCTTCCTTTTGTAATAACATTTACTTTAAATATTTTCTTTCCAAGTATTGGCCCTACTGAATTAAAATATAGCTTATTTACAGTACGAATCGGTAAAAAAAAACAACCTTTTTTTGCATCTTTTACATACTTGCCTAAGTTTTGTGGTAAAGCAGCAGGAATGATGCATTTATAGGTCATTTCTAGGTGAAAATTAACAACCAGTCTGTTCCTACTTTATTGTGCAGTCTGTTTTATGTTTTACTAGAAATGGAAATAATGTCCTCATAATAAGAGGAACGTCACAATTTTGCATTTAGCTGTATTCATATACTGCATTTCTGTATTTTTTTTGTTTGTATTGTACAAAGTCACATAATAAACAATGTTGTGATGTAAAAAAAAAAAAAAAAAAAAAAAAAAAAGACAAATATCTGATTAATTAATTAAATAATTACATTTATTCAGTTAAATTTCATTCAATCACTCAAAGCATAAAAATTCATGTCAATAACTTAAAACCTAAAAACAATACTTATATATTAGCATAGATAATAGTATGTAACCATGTGTTGCTTCTGTTCCGTATCCGGTACACAACTGTATGATTAATTTATGAACGAGTATACTAGCGCTCTAATTAGCTTCAAAATTTTGCAGCTTATTTTAAAACACAGATACAACTCTTTAAGTGAACAATTTATGTCCTGTATCTTGGGGAAATCTGATTTAAATATTGAGGGATGTGATTCGTATATAAAAGTAGAAGTAATTTTTCATAAACGTATGTATTCACATTAAAAAACAGCTTATACGGTATGTATATTAGTCCCTTTTTTCTGTGTATTATTTGCCCGGGGCTTTAAAAAAGAGGAAAGGTACCTTTTGAAGTATGAAGAAAGTGTTTTTTGACTATACCGGTATAGATTTGTGTTGAATTCCTTTCTTGGTATCCGTATGCCGAATCCTGTTCTTCTTTTATCCTTTGTTGAAGAGAAACCCACCAGGGGGTTTTTGAGATGTGCTTTGCGGGCAAAGTGTTAGAGGATAGTGTCCGTTGATTCGCCTTTGTTTTTGTGACCGTTGTTGTTCAAACCCACCAGGGGGCAACTTCAGGTGTCACAGTAGGCTCCGAATCTTGATTGCTGTTATACTGTTGGTCTCACCTTGTTGTATGGAGTAATAAGCAATTCTTTATCCCGATGTTTGCTGAACAAAGAACATCTGGGATTCACGCTGGCATAATCCTTTTAGACTGGGTTGTATCAATATATCAAAGTGCTGGTTTTACACAGTCTTGGTTGTTGCAACAGTAGTTGCTAGTTCAAAATAGTGGAGCAGAATGCTGGACGCGTTTCGGCTGTCACCTGCAGCCTTTTTCATACATAATGTTCCAGTATGATTTGGCGGTCTTATTTAAACCTCTTGGCCGCTTTCTCATTGGTTGTTTAAATAACAGATGTTGGATACAATTATTCCTATAGAAGCATATGAGTTTATTTTCAAATGGGTTTTCGTATGTTATCGCTTTGTTTTGTAACAGTAATCATATGAATTCTATTTAGAGTTTAATGCTAAAATTGGTTGTTTATTTCTTGGTTACATTTGATTTCATAATTTAAATTCAAGCACATCGTTACATTTATACAATGTCTTATAAATCAGAGATGTGATGTCCTTGAAAATAACTTTCTATGTAATACCCGTATTAATAATTGATATTTGTCTATTAATTGATTAGTTTTGCCAATATAGAATATATAATTAAATTAAAAGATTATATACATACAAAAATAAATGTATATATAAATAATAGATATATATATAAAAATTAATGGAGATTTAAGATATGTGCAATTAGTAAAATAGTAGATATTCGTTTTGGACCAATGATAATATTCATTGTCTAAATTTAGAAACCCATTTTATTATACTTCATGATCCAAAGTAGAAAAAAGACATATTTAAGTATGTTATATTTTGATACTGTGTTCTTTTGGAAGGATAACAAAAAATCGTTAATGACAGATATAGATATCTGATATCTTAACCATATAAAAATATATTTTATTGTGTATTAATATTTTAAAAAGGAAAAAGTGGAAAAAATGCATATTTGAGTATGTTACAGTTTGATACTGTGTTCTTTTGGATAGATAACAAAAAATAGTTAATGACAGATATAAATATCTGATATCTTGACCATATAAAGATATATTTTATTGTGTATTAATATTTTAGAAAAGGTGTAATACTGAATTCAATATTTAATCCTTTAGGGGTTTTTGTTTCTAATTCGTAGATGCATTTATATTCTAATTTTAGTAATTCATTTTCCACATCTCCCCCTCTCCAGTCTGGGTTTAATTTATCTATTGCAACATATTTGAATTTCTTTAAGTTGCAGTTATTGCATTTTAAAAAAACGGGGAGGTTTTTGCGGGAAACAATATATAGGAGAATCAACCAGACCTGTTAGAGAGAGAGTAAGGGAACATATACTCTCCATAGAGAACGCAGAAGAAGATAGAAATAAAGACCTCCCCGTTCCACAACATTTTTTAAAATGCAATAACTGCAACTTAAAGAAATTCAAATATGTTGCAATAGATAAATTAAACCCAGACTGGAGAGGGGGAGACGTGGAAAATGAATTACTAATATTAGAATATAAATGGATCTACGAATTAGAAACAAAAACCCCTAAAGGATTAAATATTGAATTCAGTATTACACCTTTTCTAAAATATTAATACACAATAAAATATATCTTTATATGGTCAAGATATCAGATATTTATATCTGTCATTAACTATTTTTTGTTATCTATCCAAAAGAACACAGTGTCAAACTGTAACATACTCAAATATGCATTTTTTCCACTTTTTCCTTTTTTAAAATATTAATACACAATAAAATATATTTCTCTAGTAAGGTGTATCCAGTCCACGGATCATCCATTACTTACGGGATATTCTCACTCCCAACAGGAAGTTGCAAGAGGACCCACAGCAAAGCTGTTATATAGCTCCTCCCCTCACTACCATACCCAGTCATTCTCTTGCAACTCTCAACACGCATGGAGGTAGTAAGAGGAGAGTGGTGAAAAATAGTTAGTTTATTAACTTCAATCAAAAGTTTGTTATTTTAAATTGTACCGGAGTTGTGCTATTTCTTCTGTTATGTGTGATCAGTCCACGGGTCATCATTACTTCTGGGATATAACTCCTCCCCAACAGGAAATGCAAGAGGATTCACCCAGCAGAGCTGCATATAGCTCCTCCCCTCTACGTCAGTCCCAGTCATTCTCTTGCACCCAACGACTAGATAGGATGTGTGAGAGGACTATGGTGATTATACTTAGTTTTTATGACTTCAATCAAAAGTTTGTTATTTTATAATAGCACCGGAGCGTGTTATTACTTCTCTGGCAGACTTTGAGGAAGAATCTACCAGAGTTTTTACTATGATTTTAACCGGAGTAGTTAAGATCATATTGCTGTTCTCGGCCATCTGAGGGAGGTAAAAGCTTCAGATCAGGGGACAGGGGCAGATGAATCTGCATTGAGGTATGTAGCAGTTTTTATTTTCTGAATGGAATTGATGAGAAAATCCTGCTATACCGTTATAATGACATGTATGTATACACTTCAGTATTCTGGGAATGGTACTTCACCGGAACTACTCTGTTAAAGGTCACTAATCTTTTTAATAAGTATTATATCATGTTAAACGTTTTTGCTGGAATGTAGAATCGTTTACATTGCTGAGGTACTGAGTAAATAAATGTTTGGGCTTTATTTTCCACTTGGCAGTAGTTTGCTTTGAATTGTGACAGTTTCGTTTCTCTTCACTGCTGTGTGTGAGAGGGAGGGGCCGTTTTTGGCGCTCTTTGCTACGCATCAACAATTTCCAGTCAGCTATTATTATTTTTCCTGCATGATCCGGTTCATCTCTGACAGATCTCAGGGGTCTTCAAACTTCTTGAAGGGAGGTACATTCTCTCAGCAGAGCTGTGAGAATTTTTTATATTGACTGTGGATAAAGACGTTACTCAATAATTTTTATGTCAAATTTAGTTATGTTATCTTACTAATGGGAACAAAACCTTTGCTAAAAGTTGTATTGTTTTAAAGTTGATGCTATAACTGTTTCTCAGTTCATTATCTCAACTGTCATTTAATCGTTTAAGTACCTCTTTGAGGCACAGTACGTTTTTGCTAAAAAAGATTATAACCAGGTTGCAAGTTATTGCTAGTGTGTTAAACATGTCTGACTCAGAGGAAGATATCTGTGTCATTTGTTCCAATGCCAAGGTGGAGCCCAATAGAAATTTATGTACTAACTGTATTGATGCTACTTTAAATAAAAGTCAATCTGTACAATGTGAACAAATTTCACCAATCTGCGAGGGGAGAGTTATGCCGACTAACTCGCCTCACGCGGCAGTACCTGCATCTCCCGCCCGGGAGGTGCGTGATATTATGGCGCCTAGTACATCTGGGCGGCCATTACAGATAACATTACAAGATATGGCTACTGTTATGACTGAAGTTTTGTCTAAATTACCAGAACTAAGAGGCAAGCGTGATCACTCTGGGGTGAGAACAGAGTGCGCTGACAATACTAGGGCCATGTCTGATACTGCGTCACAGCTTGCAGAGCATGAGGACGGAGAGCTTCATTCTGTGGGTGACGGTTCTGATCCAAACAGATTGGATTCAGATATTTCAAATTTTAAATTTAAATTGGAGAACCTCCGTGTATTACTAGGGGAGGTCTTAGCAGCTCTCAATGATTGTAACACCGTTGCAATACCAGAGAAACTATGTAGGTTGGATAAATACTTTGCGGTACCGGCGAGTACTGACGTTTTTCCTATACCTAAGAGATTAACTGAAATTGTTACTAAGGAGTGGGATAGACCCGGTGTGCCGTTCTCACCCCCTCCAATATTTAGAAAGATGTTTCCAATAGACGCCACCACTCGGGACTTATGGCAAACGGTCCCTAAGGTGGAGGGAGCAGTTTCTACTCTAGCTAAGCGTACCACTATCCCGGTGGAGGATAGCTGTGCTTTTTCAGATCCAATGGATAAAAAATTAGAGGGTTACCTTAAGAAAATGTTTGTTCAACAAGGTTTTATTTTGCAACCCCTTGCATGTATCGCGCCGATTACGGCTGCGGCAGCATTTTGGATTGAGTCTCTGGAAGAGAACCTTAGTTCATCTACGCTAGACGACATTATGGACAGGCTTAGAGTCCTTAAACTAGCTAATTCATTCATTTCGGAGGCCGTAGTACATTTAACCAAACTTACGGCTAAGAACTCAGGATTCGCCATACAGGCACGTAGGGCACTGTGGCTAAAATCCTGGTCAGCTGATGTTACTTCTAAGTCCAAATTACTTAATATACCTTTCAAGGGGCAGTCCTTATTTGGGCCCGGTTTGAAAGAAATTATCGCTGACATTACAGGAGGTAAGGGCCACGCCCTACCTCAAGACAAAGCCAAAGCTAAGGCTAGACAGTCTAATTTTCGTCCCTTTCGGAATTTCAAAACAGGAGCAGCATCAACCTCCACTGCACCAAAACAGGAAGGAGCTGTTGCTCGTTACAGGCAAGGCTGGAAGCCCAACCAGTCCTGGAACAAGGGCAAACAGGCCAGGAAACCTGCTGCTGCCCCAAAGACAGCATGAACCGAGAGCCCCCGATCCGGGACCGGATCTAGTGGGGGGCAGACTTTCTCTCTTCGCCCAGGCCTGGGCAAGAGATGTTCAGGATCCCTGGGCGCTAGAGATCATATCTCAGGGATACCTTCTAGACTTCAAATTATCTCCCCCAAGAGGGAGATTTCATCTGTCAAGATTGTCAACAAACCAGATAAAGAAAGAAGCGTTTCTACGCTGTGTACAAGATCTGTTATTAATGGGAGTGATCCATCCGGTTCCGCGGTCGGAACAAGGACAAGGGTTCTACTCAAACCTGTTTGTGGTTCCCAAAAAAGAGGGAACTTTCAGACCAATCTTAGATTTAAAGATTCTAAACAAATTCCTAAGAGTCCCATCGTTCAAAATGGAAACTATTCGGACAATCTTGCCCATGATCCAAAAGGGTCAGTACATGACCACAGTGGATTTAAAAGATGCTTACCTTCACATACCGATCCACAAAGATCATCACCGGTATCTACGGTTTGCCTTCCTAGACAGGCACTACCAGTTTGTAGCTCTTCCATTCGGATTGGCTACGGCCCCAAGAATCTTCACAAAGATTCTAGGTGCCCTCCTGGCGGTACTAAGACCGCGAGGGATTTCGGTAGCTCCGTACCTAGACGACATTCTAATACAAGCTTCAAGCTTTCAAACTGCCAAGTCTCATACAGAGTTAGTTCTGGCATTTCTAAGGTCGCATGGATGGAAAGTGAACGAAAAGAAGAGTTCTCTTTTTCCTCTCACAAGAGTTCCATTCTTGGGGACTCTTATAGATTCTGTAGAAATGAAGATTTACCTGACAGAGGACAGGTTAACAAAGCTTCAAGATGCATGCCGTGTCCTTCATTCCATTCAACACCCGTCAGTAGCTCAATGCATGGAGGTGATCGGCTTAATGGTAGCGGCAATGGACATAGTACCTTTTGCACGCCTACACCTCAGACCGCTGCAATTATGCATGCTAAGTCAGTGGAATGGGGATTACTCAAATTTGTCCCCTACTCTGAATCTGAATCAAGAGACCAGAAATTCTCTTCTATGGTGGCTTCATCGGCCACACCTGTCCAGGGGGATGCCATTCAGCAGGCCAGACTGGACAATTGTAACAACAGACGCCAGCCTACTAGGTTGGGGCGCTGTCTGGAATTCTCTGAAGGCTCAGGGATTATGGAATCAGGAGGAGAGTCTCCTTCCAATAAACATTCTGGAATTGAGAGCAGTTCTCAATGCCCTTCTGGCTTGGCCCCAATTAACAACTCGGGGGTTCATCAGGTTTCAGTCGGACAATATCACGACTGTAGCTTACATCAACCATCAGGGAGGGACAAGAAGCTCCCTAGCAATGATGGAAGTATCAAAGATAATTCGATGGGCAGAGTCTCACTCTTGCCACCTGTCAGCAATCCACATCCCGGGAGTGGAGAACTGGGAGGCGGATTTCTTGAGTCGCCAGACTTTTCATCCGGGGGAGTGGGAACTTCATCCGGAGGTCTTTGCCCAAATACTTCGACGTTGGGGCAAACCACAGATAGATCTCATGGCGTCTCGCCAGAACGCCAAGCTTCCTCACTACGGGTCCAGATCCAGGGATCCGGGAGCGGTTCTGATAGATGCTTTGACAGCACCTTGGAACTTCGGGATGGCTTATGTGTTTCCACCCTTCCCGCTGCTTCCTCGATTGATTGCCAAAATCAAACAGGAGAGAGCATCAGTGATTCTAATAGCACCTGCATGGCCACGCAGGACTTGGTATGCAGATCTAGTGGACATGTCATCCTGTCCGCCTTGGTCTCTACCTCTAAGACAGGACCTTCTGATACAGGGTCCGTTCAAACATCAAAATCTAACTTCTCTGAAGCTGACTGCTTGGAAATTGAACGCTTGATTTTATCAAAACGTGGTTTTTCTGAGTCGGTTATTGATACCCTGATACAGCCTAGGAAGCCTGTTACCAGAAAGATTTACCATAAAATATGGCGTAAATACCTATACTGGTGTGAATCCAAACGTTACTCCTGGAGTAAGGTTAGGATCTCTAGGATCTTGTCCTTTCTACAAGAAGGCTTAGAAAAGGGTTTATCGGCTAGTTCATTAAAGGGACAGATTTCAGCTCTGTCCATCTTGTTACACAGGCGTCTGTCAGAAAATCCAGACGTCCAGGCCTTTTGTCAGGCTTTAGCTAGGATCAAGCCTGTGTTTAAAGCTGTTGCTCCACCATGGAGTTTAAACTTAGTTCTTAACGTTTTACAGGGTGTTCCGTTTGAACCCCTTCATTCCATTGATATAAAATTGTTATCTTGGAAAGTTCTGTTTTTAATGGCTATTTCCTCGGCTCGAAGAGTCTCTGAGTTATCAGCATTACATTGTGATTCTCCTTATCTGATTTTTCACTCAGACAAGGTAGTTCTGCGTACTAAACCTGGGTTCTTACCTAAGGTAGTTACTAACAGGAATATCAATCAAGAGATTGTTGTTCCATCCTTGTGTCCAAATCCTTCTTCAAAGAAGGAACGTCTTCTACACAATCTGGATGTAGTTCGTGCCCTCAAGTTCTACTTGCAGGCAACTAAAGATTTTCGTCAAACTTCTTCCCTGTTTGTCGTTTATTCTGGACAGAGGAGAGGTCAAAAAGCTTCTGCTACCTCTCTCTCTTTTTGGCTTCGTAGCATAATACGTTTAGCCTATGAGACTGCTGGACAGCAGCCTCCTGAAAGAATTACAGCCCACTCCACTAGAGCTGTGGCTTCCACTTGGGCCTTTAAGAATGAGGCCTCTGTTGAACAGATTTGCAAGGCTGCAACTTGGTCTTCGCTTCATACTTTTTCCAAATTTTACAAATTTGATACTTTTGCTTCTTCGGAGGCTATTTTTGGGAGAAAGGTTCTTCAGGCAGTGGTTCCTTCTGTATAATGAGCCTGCCTATCCCTCCCGTCATCCGTGTACTTTTGCTTTGGTATTGGTATCCCAGAAGTAATGATGACCCGTGGACTGATCACACATAACAGAAGAAAACATAATTTATGCTTACCTGATAAATTCCTTTCTTCTGTTGTGTGATCAGTCCACGGCCCGCCCTGTTTTTAAGGCAGGTAAATATTTTTTAAATTATACTCCAGTCACCACTTCACCCTTGGTTACTCCTTTCTCGTTGATTCTTGGTCGAATGACTGGGACTGACGTAGAGGGGAGGAGCTATATGCAGCTCTGCTGGGTGAATCCTCTTGCATTTCCTGTTGGGGAGGAGTTATATCCCAGAAGTAATGATGACCCGTGGACTGATCACACAACAGAAGAAAGGAATTTATCAGGTAAGCATAAATTATGTTTTTTTCTCAGGCAAAGATAGAAGAAGAATTTGCCTGAGTTTTTCTATGATCTTAGCAGGTTGTAACTAAGATCCATTGCTGTTCTCACACATGTCTGAGGAGTGAGGTAACTTCAGAGGGAGAATGGTGTGCAGTTTATTCTGCTATCAGGTATGTGCAGTTATGATTTTTTCTAGGATTGGAAATGCTAGAAAATGCTGCTGAATCCTGATAAATGTAAGTTAAGCCTGAATACAGTGATTTAATAACGACTGGTATCATGCTTACTCTCAGGGGTAATACCCTTATAGATATGCTATATAAAACGTTTGCTGGCATGTTTAATCGTTTTTTATATATGCTTGGTGATAAAAACTTATGGGGGCCTAGTTTTTTCCACATGGCTGGCTGTATTTTTGCTTAGAAACAGTTTCCTGAGGCTTTCCACTGTTGTAATATGAGTGGGAGGAGCCTATTTTAGCGCTTTTTTGCGCAGTTAAAATTACAGACTTAGACATCCAGTTTTCCTCAGGAGTCCCCTGAATGCTACAGGACATCTCTAAAGAGCCTAAAATCGTTTATTGGGGAAGGTAGGAGCCACAGTAAAGCTGTGGCACTTTGCTGGGACTGTTAAAAAAACGTCTATGTTGTTTTTTTGATCCGTTTTTTTAACTAAGGGGTTAATCATCCATTTGCAAGTGGGTGCAATGCTCTGTTAGCCTATTACATACACTGTAAAAATTTCGTCTGTGTAACTGCCTTTTTTCATTGTTTTTCAAATTTTGACAAAATTTGTTTCTCTTAAAGGCACAGTACCGTTTTTTTATATTGCTTGTTAACTTGAATTAAAGTGTTTTCCAAGCTTGCTAGTCTCATTGCTAGTCTGTATAAACATGTCTGACATAGAGGAAACCCTTTGTTCATTATGTTTAAAGGCCATGGTGGAACCCCCTCTCAGAATGTGTACCAATTGTACTGACTTCACTCTAAGTAATAAAGATCATATTATGTCTTTAAAAAATTTATCACCAGAGGAATCTAACGAGGGGGAAGTTATGCCGACTAACTCTCCCCACGTGTCAGATTCTTTGACTCCCGCTCAAGGGACTCACGCTGAAATGGCGCCAAGTACATCAAGGGCACCCATAGCGTTTACTTTACAAGACATGGCGGCGGTCATGGATAATACACTGTCAGCGGTATTAGCCAGACTACCTGAATTTAGAGGAAAGCGAGATAACTCTGGGGTTAGACTAAATACAGAGCATACTGACGCTTCAAGAACCATGTCTGATACTGCCTCACAATATGCTGAAGCTGAAGAAGGGGAACTTCAGTCTGTGGGTGATGTTTCTGATTCAGGGAGAATCCCTGATTCTGATATTTCTACATTTAAATTTAAGCTTGAACACCTCCGTGTATTACTTAAAGAGGTTTTAGCTGCTTTGAATGACTGTGACACAATTGCAGTGCCAGAGAAATTGTGTAGATTGGATAAATACTATGCAGTGCCGGTGTGTACTGATGTTTTTCCAATACCTAAAAGGTTTACAGAAATTATTAATAAGGAGTGGGATAGACCCGGTGTGCCGTTTTCCCCCCTCCTATTTTTAGAAAAATGTTTCCAATAGACGCCACCACACAGGATTTATGGCAGACGGTCCCTAAGGTGGAGGGAGCAGTTTCTACTTTAGCAAAGCGTACTACTATCACTGTCGAGGACAGTTGTGCTTTTTCAGATCCAATGGATAAAAAATTAGAAGGTTACCTTAAGAAAATATTTTGTCAACAAGGTTTTATTCTACAGCCCCTTGCATGCATTGCCCCTGTCACTGCTGCTGCGGCGTTCTGGTTTGAGTCTCTGGAAGAGGCCTTACAGGTAGCGACTCCATTGGATGACATACTTGGCAAACTTAGGGCACTTAAGCTAGCCAATTCTTTTGTCTCTGATGCCATTGTTCATTTAACTAAACTAACGGCTAAGAATTCTGGTTTTGCTATACAGGCGCGCAGAGCGCTATGGCTTAAATCATGGTCAGCTGACGTGACTTCAAAATCCAAGCTGCTTAACATTCCCTTCAAGGGGCAGACCTTATTCAGGCCTGGTTTGAAGGAGATTATTGCTGATATTACTGGGGGTAAAGGTCATGCCCTTCCTCAGGACAGGTCCAGGGCCAAACAGTCTAATTTTCGTGCCTTTTCGAAACTTCAAGGCAAGTACAGCATCAACCTCCTCTAATGCAAGACAAGAGGGAACTGTTGCTCAGTCCAAGGCGGTCTGGAGGCCAAACCAGACCTGGAACAAAGGTAAGCAGGCTAAAAAACCTGCTGCTGCCTCTAAGACAGCATGAAGGAACGGCCCCCTGTCCGGTAACGGATCTAGTGGGGGGCAGACTTTCTCTCTTTGCCCAGGCGTGGGCAAGAGATGTTCAGGATCCCTGGGCGTTGGAAATTATATCCCAGGGGTATCTTCTGGACTTCAAAGCTTCTCCCCCCATAGGGAGATTTCACCTTTCACAATTATCTGCAAACCAGATAAAGAGAGAGGCACTCTTACACTGTGTAAGAGACCTCCTAGTTATGGGAGTGATCCATCCAGTTCCAAAAGAGGAACAGGGACAGGGTTTTTACTCAAATCTGTTTGTGGTTCCCAAGAAAGAGGGAACATTCAGACCAATTCTGGATCTAAAGATCTTAAACAAATTCCTCAGAGTTCCATCATTCAAGATGGAAACTATTCGTACCATCCTACCTATGATCCAGGAGGGTCAATATATGACTACAGTGGATCTAAAGGATTCTTACCTTCACATTCCGATACACAAAGATCATCATTGGTTTCTCAGGTTTGCCTTTCTAGACAGGCATTACCAGTTTGTAGCTCTTCCTTTTGGATTAGCTACAGCCCCAATAATCTTCACGAAGGTTCTAGGGTCCCTTCTGGCGGTCCTAAGGCCGTGGGGCATAGCAGTAGCCCCTTATTTAGACGACATCCTGATACAGGCGTCAAACTTCCAAATTGCCAGATCTCATACATACATAGTACTGGCATTTCTGAGGTCGCATGGGTGGAAAGTGAACGAGGAAAAGAGTTCTCTATCCCCACTCACAAGAGTTTCCTTTCTAGGGACTCTGATAGATTCTGTAGAAATGAAGGTTTACCTGACAGAGTCCAGGTTATCAAAGCTTCTAAATTCCTGCCGGATTCTTCATTCCATTCCGCGCCCTTCGGTGGCTCAGTGTATGGAAGTAATCGGCTTAATGGTAGCGGCAATGGACATAGTGCCGTTTGCCCGCTTCCATCTCAGACCGCTGCAACTATGCATGCTCAGTCAGTGGAACGGGGATTACACAGATTTGTCTCCTCAACTGAATCTGGACCAAGTGACCAGGGATTCTCTTCTCTGGTGGCTATCTCGAGTCCATCTGTCCAAAGGTATGACCTTTCGCAGGCCAGATTGGACAATTGTAACAACAGATGCCAGCCTTCTAGGTTGGGGTGCAGTCTGGAACTCCCTGAAGGCTCAGGGATTGTGGACTCAGGAGGAGTCTCTCCTTCCAATAAATATTCTGGAGCTAAGAGCGATATTCAATGCTCTTCAGGCTTGGCCTCAGTTGGCAACTCTGAGGTACATCAGATTTCAGTCGGACAACATCACGACTGTGGCTTACATCAACCATCAAGGGGGAACAAGAAGTTCCCAAGCGATGTTGGAAGTCTCAAAGATTATTCATTGGGCAGAGGTACACTCTTGCGATCTATCAGCTATCCATATCCCAGGTGTAGAGAACTGGGAGGCGGATTTTCTAAGTCGACAGACTTTTCATCCGGGGGAGTGGGAGCTCCATCCGGAGGTGTTTGCACAAGTGATTCATCGCTGGGGCAAACCAGAACTGGATCTCATGGCGTCTCGACAGAACGCCAAGCTTCCTTGTTACGGATCCAGGTCCAGGGACCCCAGAGCGACGCTGATAGACGCTCTAGCAGCGCCCTGGTCGTTCAACCTGGCTTATGTGTTTCCACCGTTTCCTCTGCTCCCTCGTCTGATTGCCAAGATCAAGCAGGAGAGAGCATCGGTGATTCTAATAGCTCCTGCGTGGCCACGCAGGACCTGGTATGCAGATCTAGTGGGCATGTCATCATTGCCACCATGGACTCTGCCTCTGAGACAGGACCTTCTACTTCAGGGTCCCTTCCTCCATCCAAATCTAATTTCTCTGAGACTGACTGCTTGGAGATTGAACGCTTGATTTTATCAAAGCGTGGCTTCTCCGAGTCAGTCATTGATACCTTAATACAGGCACGAAAGCCTGTCACTAGGAGAATTTACCATAAGATATGGTGTAAATATCTTTATTGGTGCGAATCCAAGGGTTACTCATGGAGGAAGGTCAGGATTCCCAGGATATTATCCTTTCTCCAAGAAGGCTTGGAAAAGGGTTTGTCAGCTAGTTCCTTAAAGGGACAGATTTCTGCTCTGTCTATTCTTTTGCACAAGCGTCTGGCAGATGTTCCAGACGTTCAGGCTTTTTGTCAGGATTTAGTCAGAATCAAGCCTGTGTTCAAACCTGTTGCTCCACCATGGAGCTTAAATTTGGTTCTTAAGGTTCTTCAAGGAGTTCCGTTTGAACCTCTTCATTCCATAGATATAAAACTTTTATCTTGGAAAGTCCTTTTTTTGGTAGCTATTTCCTCGGCTCGTAGAGTATCTGAGCTATCTGCCTTACAATGTGATTCTCCTTATCTGATTTTTCATTCTGATAAGGTAGTTCTACGTACCAAGCCTGGGTTTTTACCTAAGGTGGTATCTAACAAGAATATCAATCAAGAGGTTGTTGTTCCATCCTTGTGTCCCAATCCTTCTTCAAAGAAGGAACGTCTATTACACAATCTGGACGTGGTTCGTGCTTTAAAGTTTTACTTACAAGCTACTACAGATTTTCGACAAACATCTGCTTTGTTTGTTGTTTACTACTACTTTGTACAGAGGAGAGGTCAAAAGGCTTCGGCAACCTCTCTTTCTTTTTGGCTAAGAAGCATAATACGCTTAGCCTATGATACTGCTGGACAGCAGCCCCCTGAAAGGATTACAGCTAATTCTACTAGAGCTGTGGCTTCCACTTGGGCCTTTAAAAATGAGGCTTCTGTTGAACAGATTTGCAAGGCGGCGACTTGGTCTTCGCTTCATACTTTTTCAAAATTCTACAAATTTGATACTTTTGTTTCTTCGGAGGCTATTTTTGGGAGAAAGGTTTTACAGGCAGTGGTACCTTCCGTTTAAGTACCTGCCTTGTCCCTCCCTTCATCCGTGTACTTTAGCTTTGGTATTGGTATCCCATAAGGAATGGATGATCCGTGGACTGGATACACCTTACTAGAGAAAACACAATTCATGCTTACCTGATAAATTTATTTCTCTAGTGGTTTATCCAGTCCACGGCCCGCCCTGTCATTTTAAGGCAGGTTATTTTTAAATTTAAACTACAGTCACCACTGCACCCTATGGTTTCTCTGCTTGTTTTCGGTCGAATGACTGGATATGGTAGTGAGGGGAGGAGCTATATAACAGCTTTGCTGTGGGTCCTCTTGCAACTTCCTGTTGGGAGTGAGAATATCCCGTAAGTAATGGATGATCCGTGGACTGGATACACCACTAGAGAAATAAATTTATCAGGTAAGCATAAATTGTGTTTTTTATATGGTTAAGATATCAGATATCTATATCTGTCATTAACGATTTTTTGTTATCCTTCCAAAAGAACACAGTATCAAACTATAACATACTTAAATATGCCTTTTTTCTACTTTGGATCATGAAGTATAATAAAATGGGTTTCTAAATTTAGACAATGAATATTATCATTGGTCCAAAACGAATATCTACTATTTTACTAATTGCACATATCTTAAATCTCCATTAAATCTCCATTAATTTTTATATATATATCTATTATTTATATATACATTTATTTTTGTATGTATATAATCTTTTAATTTAATTATATATTCTATATTGGCAAAACTAATCAATTAATAGACAAATATCAATTATTAATACGGGTATTACATAGAAAGTTATTTTCAAGGACATCACATCTCTGATTTATAAGACATTGTATAAATGTAACGATGTGCTTGAATTTAAATTATGAAATCAAATGTAACCAAGAAATAAACAACCAATTTTAGCATTAAACTCTAAATACAATTCATATGATTACTGTTACAAAACAAAGCGATAACATACGAAAAGCCATTTGAAAATAAACTCATATGCTTCTATAGGAATAATTGTATCCAACATCTGTTATTTAAACAACCAATGAGAAAGCGGACAATAGGTTTAAATAAGACCGCCAAATCATACTGGAGCATTATGTATGAAAAAGGCTGCAGGTGACAGCCGAAACGCGTCCAGCATTCTGCTCCACTATTTTGAACTAGAAACTACTGTTGCAACAACCAAGACTGTGTAAAACCCGTACTTTGATATATTGATACAACCCAGTCTAAAAGGATTATGCCAGCGTGAATCCCAGATGTTCTTTGTTCAGCAAACATCGGGATAAAGAATTGCTTATTACTCCATACAACAAGGTGAGACCAACAGTATAACAGCAATCAAGATTCGGAGCCTACTGTGACACCTGAAGTTGCCCCCTGGTGGGTTTGAACAACAACGGTCACAAAAACAAAGGCGAATCAACGGACACTATCCTCTAACACTTTGCCCGCAAAGCACATCTCAAAAACCCCCTGGTGGGTTTCTCTTCAACAAAGGATAAAAGAAGAACAGGATTCGGCATACGGATACCAAGAAAGGAATTCAACACAAATCTATACTGGTATAGTCAACAAACACTTTCTTCATACTTCAAAAGGTACCTCTCCTCTTTTTTAAAGCCCCGGGCAAATAATACACAGAAAAAAGGGACTACTATACATACCGTATAAGCTGTTTTTTAATGTGAATACATACATTTATGAAAAATTACTTCTACTTTTATATACGAATCACATCCCTCAATATTTAAATCAGATTCCCCCGAGATACAGGACATAAATTGTTCACTTAAAGAGTTGTATCTGTGTTTTAAAATAAGCTGCAAAATTTTGAATCTAATTAGAGCGCTAGTATACTCGTTCATAAATTAATCATACAGTTGTGTACCGGATACGGAACAGAAGCAACACACGGTTACATACTATTATCTATGCTAATATATAAGTATTGTTTTTAGGTACTGAATAAATGTAATTATTTTAATTAATTAATCAGATATTTGTCTTTTATTATCAATTATAGTTTGATTTATTATACTTCATATTTTAATTTACACCAAAGAAAGAAAATATAAAATACACAATTAAATAAAACTCCAGTCAAATTAAGACTGAGATAATCTATTTTAGCTATCTCAGGCGCACTCCAAAATACATTCAGCTCTAATTCTATTCAAATCTGTTTATAGTTCCCAAAAAAGAGGGAACTTTCAGACCAATCTTGGATCTCAAGATCCTAAACAAATTTCTCAGGGTCCCATCCTTCAAGATGGAGACTATTCGAACCATCCTACCTATGATCCAGGAGGGTCAATATATGACTACCGTGGACTTAAAGGATGCTTATCTCCACATTCCGATACACAGAGATTATCATCGGTTTCTCAAGTTTGCCTTCCTAGACAGGCATTACCAGTTTGTGGCTCTTCCCTTCGGGTTAGCCACGGCACCAAGAATCTTTACGAAGGTTCTAGGGTCCCTATTGGCGGTTCTAAGGCCACGAGGCATAGCGGTGGCTCCTTACCTAGACGACATTCTGATACAGGCGTCGAATTTTCAAATCGACAAGTCCAATACGGACATTGTTCTGGCATTTCTGAGGTCTCACGGGTGGAAGGTGAACAAAGGAAAGAGTTCTCTCTCCCCTCTCATGAGAGTTTCCTTCCTAGGAACTCTGATAGATTCAGTAGAAATGAAGATTTTTCTGACAGAGCTCAGGTTGTCAAAACTTCTATCTTCCTGCCGTGTTCTTTATTCCACTTCTCAGCCGTCAGTGGCTCAGTGTATGGAAGTAATCGGCCTAATGGTAGCGGCAATGGACATAGTTCCGTTTGCCCGCCTATATCTCAGACCACTGCAACTTTGCATGCTCAATCAGTGGAATGGGGATTACACAGATTTCTCCCCTCTGCTAAATCTGGATCAAGAGACCAGGGATTCTCTTCTCTGGTGGCTATCTTGGGTCCATCTGTCCAGGGGAATGTTTCTGCAGGCCGGAATGGACTATAGTGACGACAGATGCCAGCCTTCTGGGCTGGGGCGCAGTCTGGAACTCCCTGAAGGCTCAGGGTTAATGGACTCAGGAGGAAGCCCTCCTTCCGATAAACATTCTGGAACTAAGAGCGATATTCAATGCTCTTCAGGCTTGGCCTCAGCTAGCTGCGGTCAGGTTCATTAGATTTCAGTCGGACAACATCACGACTGTAGCCTATATCAACCATCAGGGGGGTACAAGGAGCCCCCTGGCAATGTTGGAGGTTTCAAAGATAATTCTATGGGCAGAGGTTCACTCTTGCCATCTCTCAGCTATCCATATCCCAGGAGTAGAGAACTGGGAGGCGGATTTCCTAAGTCGGCAGACTTTTCATCCAGGGGAGTGGGAGCTCCATCCGGAGGTTTTTGTCCAGTTGGTTCAACTATGGGGCAAACCAGAACTGGATCTCATGGCGTCTTGTCAGAACGCCAAGCTTCCTCGTTACGGGTCCAGGTCCAGGCATCCCAAGGCAGAACTGATAGATGCTCTAGCAGCGCCCTGGTCCTTCAGCCTGGCTTATGTGTTTCCACTGTTTCCTCTGCTCCCTCGTCTGATTGCCAAGATCAAGCAGGAGAGGGCTTCGGTGATTTTGATAGCTCCTGCGTGGCCAAGCAGGACTTAGTATGCAGATCTGGTGGACATGTCATCCTTTCCACCATGGACTCTGCCGCTAAGGCAGGACCTTCTACTTCAAGGTCCTTTCAAACATCCAAATCTAAATTCTCTGCGTCTGACTGCTTGGAGATTGAACGTTTGATTCTATCAAAGCGTGGTTATTCTGAATCGGTCATTGATACCTTAATTCAGGCTCGAAAGCCTGTCACCAGGAAAATCTATCATAAGATATGGTGTAAATATCTTCATTGGTGTGAATCCAAGGGTTACTCATGGAGTAAAGTCAGGATTCCTAGAATCTTATCCTTTCTCCAAGAGGGATTGGAGAAAGGATTGTCTGCTAGTTCCTTGAAGGGACAGATTTCTGCTCTGTCTATTCTTTTGCACAAACGTCTGGCTGAGGTTCCAGACGTTCAGGCGTTTTGTCAGGCTTTAGTTAGAATCAAGCCTGTGTTTAAACCTGTTGCTCCGCCATGGAGTTTAAATTTAGTTCTTAAAGTTCTTCAAGGGGTTCCGTTTGAACCTTTGCATTCCATAGATATTAAACTTTTATCTTGGAAAGTTCTATTTTTAGTAGCTATCTCCTCGGCTCGAAGAGTTTCTGAGTTATCTGCTTTACAGTGTGATTCCCCTTATCTGATTTTCCTTGCAGATAAGGTAGTTTTGCGTACCAAACCTGGGTTTCTTCCTAAGGTAGTATCTAATAAGAATATCAATCAGGAGATTGTTGTTCCTTCATTATGTCCTAATCCTTCCTCAAAGAAGGAACATCTTTTACACAATCTTGATGTGGTTCGTGCTTTAAAGTTTTATTTACAAGCTACGAAGGATTTTCGTCAAACATCTGCTTTGTTTGTTGTCTACTCTGGACAGACGAGAGGCCAAAAGGCTTCGGCAACTTCTCTTTCTTTTTTGCTGAGAAGCATAATCCGCTTAGCTTATGAGACTGCTGGCCAGCAGCCTCCTAAAACAATTGCAGCTCATTCCACTAGAGCGGTGGCTTCCACATGGGCTTTTAAAAATGAGGCCTCTGTTGAACAGAATTGTTAAGCGGCGTCTTGGTCTTCGCTTCATACTTTTTCTAAATTCTACAAATTCGATACGTTTGCTTCTTCGGAGGCTATATTTGGGAGAAAGGTCTTACAGGCAGTGGTGCCCTCCGTTTAAGTTCCGGCCTTGTCCCTCCCTTCATCCGTGTCCTAAAGCTTTGGTATTGGTATCCAACAAGTAATGGATGAACCCGTGGACTGGATACACCTTTACAAGAGAAAACAAAATTTATGCTTACCTGATAAATTTATTTCTCTTGTGGTGTATCCAGTCCACGGCCCGCCCTGTCATTTTAAGGCAGGTGTTTTTTATTTTTAAACTACAGTCACCACTGCACCCTATAGTTTCTCCTTTTTTCTTGCTTGTCTTCGGTCGAATGACTGGGGGTGGCAGTTAGGGGAGGAGCTATATAGATAGCTCTGCTGTGGGTGTCCTCTTGCAGCTTCCTGTTGGGAAGGAGAATATCCCACAAGTAATGGATGAACCCGTGGACTGGATACACCACAAGAGAAATAGATTTATCAGGTAAGCATAAATTTTGTTTTTATTGCATTTCAAAAGGCATATAAACGTAACATTGTCATTAATCCCAAATTCTCTTGTAGAAGAATCATATTGTTTTATTTAGTAACGTTACATTACATATTAGGCCATAAGCATATTAATACAGGCGCGTTCATTCTACTTCTCTTAACACATTCCTAATAATGACGATAAAGAAGTTCAATGCAAAGCTTCTTATGTGACAAAAAAAGTCAATGTGACCTTGCAACCCTTATATGTTTATTTTTCTCGCTGATAATCTACCCAAGAGTAGTGAATCTTTGAGCTGGGATTAAGTAACCCATAATAAGTTCTAACTGCTGCCTTAAGATTATTTTCTATCTTTTGTGTATCTACATTTAACCTAATAAACTTATTTAACACTTTAAACTGAACTGAACTGTGTGGTCTCTTTTTCCTTTTAATAGTATCTAACGAATAACATCTGTTGGGTCTCTTGGATATCAATTCTATGTTTCTGGGTTCTCAGTCAAAACCTTAGCCATTTTATAGCATATTAAGAATACCAAGTTACTTTTTTTTATTCCTGTTTGTTGTTGTTCTATTCTTGAACTTCTGTTCATGATCCAATAGAACCATATTTTCTGAAACTGATCATAATTACACTGTATCCGGGCTGTCCCTTCTGACATTATATAGATGTCTTGGATTTTATCTATCACTTCTCTCCATATGGGCGCTCCAACTTTCCAATACCTCGCTATACAGGTCCTGGTTGCCGTGCATAATATTTTAATAAATTTATTGATTGCTGGGTTAAATTGGTCAAACCCTCTGTTTAGGAGTGCCTGAGATATTGTTAATGAAATGTGTTCATCAAGTAAATGACTTAATAGATTATTCAGTTGGTCCCACGTGTTTTTTATTATGGGGCAACTCCACCACATATGTATATATGAGCCTTGTTCTCCACAGTCCCTATAACAGAGCCTGGAGTCATTAGGAGAAAAGTGAAATGTTCTTGTCGGGGTCAAGTACCACCTAAATGAAGTTTTAATGGTGTTCTCCCTAAGGTCTGCACTGACCAGACCTCTACATGAGTCATACAAGATTTGATTCCATTCCTCTCTTGGGATGGTGATCCCTAACTCTGTTTCCCATTTTATCGTTAAGTTAGATTTAGTATTACATTTGCTTTCTTGAATGTCTATATACAGTTTAGAAATTGTGTGTTTCTCCCTATTCGGTGACATGCACAGTCTCTCTAGATTGGTTTTTGGTCTTGTTGTATGATGTACAAGATATTCAGGGCTGATGATATTTGTAAGTATATGTACCAGTATAATTTATATGGTTGAAGGATTTCCTGTAATTGGTTGAACAATATTAAGCGTCCTTTCAGCATGAAGTCTGCTAATCTATATAGCCCCTTGTTTGCCCATTTCCCTAATGGTCCCGGAGTCTCATTTGGTAAAAGAAGACGTAATGTTTGGCCCATGTATTTGTTGGCATAAGATTCTGGTTTTTGGTAACTGTTTTCCAGATAGAGATGGTGTCTAGAGTAGTGGGAAATCTGGCATTATTATTGTTCGTCTCCCCACCCAACTTCCATAGAATATCATCTGAGTATTCCTTTCTGTGTATATCTCTCTATCTTTGTCCATATCACACTGCTTGGTTGTTTACTTAAGAGGGTAGCCTGAGCAAGTCGTGATGCCTGATAGTAATCGGCTAAGTTGGGAAGGCCTACACCTCCCAGCTGTCTATGTTGGGCGAGAACTTGTGATGCTATTCTAGCTTTCCTATCTCCTCTGAGGAAGGAGTGGATATCAGATTGTAATTTCTGCAGTTCTGGAGAGGGAATCTTAATCGTAAGGCCCAAAATAAATATAATATCTTGGGGAATATATTCATTTCTCCTACATTGGTGTGTCCGGTCCACGGCTTCATCCTTACTTGTGGGAATATTCTCTTCCCTAACAGGAAATGGCAAAGAGAGCACAGCAAAAGCTGCCCATATAGCTCCCCCTCTGGCTCCGCCCCCCAGTCATTCTCTTTGCCGCTCTGAACAAGTAGCATCTCCACGGGGATGGTAAAGAGTATGTGGTGTTAGTTGTAGTTTTTATTTCTTCTATCAAGAGTATGATTTTAGCAGCAGTAACTAAAATCCATTGCTGTTCCCACGCAGGACTGTTGAAACCAGAGAACTTCAGTTGGGGGGAACAGTTTGCAGACTTTTCTGCTCAAGGTATGACTAGTCTCTTTTCTAACAAGACATAGTAATGCTAGAAGACTGTCATTTTCCCTTATGGGATCGGTAAGCCATTTTCTTATACTCATAACAGAATGAAGGCTTATAAATGGGCTATATACTGGTTGACACTATTGTGGCCTAAATCGATTGATTTATATATTATTTATATGTCTTTTGGAGTGTTTTGGAATGGAAACACTTTGGGAACGTTTTTATTACGCCTGGCAGTTGTTTAGACACCTAATCTAGTCAGGAAGGCCCCTTCACTCTGGTATGCAGAGAGAGGAGGCCTCATTTTCGTGCCTTAGTTGCGCAGTTACTTCTGGAAGCAGTGCATGCAGCTTCATGTGAGAGGATCCTGTGGCCATGAAAAACGATTCTAGAAGGCTTATTTCTGTGGTGAATAACCCCCAAGGAAAGGTAAAGCCGCAGCAAAGGCTGTGGCTGGGACTGTAGTGGGTTTAAACTGGTAAATTGAACAATTAGCTCCGGTTTGCTCATTTAAGGGGTTACAGACTTGAAATTTGGTGTGCAATACTTTCAAAGCATTAAGACACTAGGGTGCAAATTTTGTAAAGATCGGATATTTCCTTCATAGTTTTTCAAACATTCAGAAATAAAGTGTACTCTTTTTATTATTTAAAGAGACCGTAACGGTTTTGTTTAAAAACGGTTTTATTGCATTAATAGTCTGCCTAAGTCTGTCTAACATGTCTATACCTTCAGATAGAATATGTTCTGTGTGTATGGAGGCCAAGGTGGTTCCCCCTTTAAATGTATGTGAAAATTGTGCCATGGCGTCCAAACAAAGTAAGGACAGTTCTGTCACATTTAATAAGGTTGCCCAAGATGATTCTTCAAATGAAGGTAGTGGGGATAGCTCATCATCCTCTCCTTCTGTGTCAATACCAGTTATGCCCGCGCAGGCGACTCCTAGTACATCTAGCGCGCCAATGCTTGTTACTATGCAACAATTAACGGCAGTAATGGATAATTCTATAGCTAATCTTTTATCCAAACTGCCAGCATTTCCCAGAAAGCGTGATTGCTCAGTTTTAAATACAGAGGATGAGCAAGTGTGCGCTGACGATAATTTATCTGTTATACCCTCACACCAGTCTGAATTGGCAGTGAGGGAGGGTCTGTCTGAGGGAGAAATCTCTGATTCAGGAAAAGTTTCTCAACAGGCAGAACCTGATATCGTGACGTTTAAATTTAAGTTAGAACATCTCCGCACTCTGCTTAAGGAGGTGCTAACTACTCTTGACGACTGCGACTCTTTGGTGATTCCAGAGAAATTGTGCAAAATGGACAAATTCCTCGAGGTCCCTGTGCACGCTGATGCCTTTCCGATACCCAAGAGGGTGGCGGACATAGTGAACAAGGAGTGGGAGAAGCCAGGTATACCTTTTGTCCCACCTCCTATATTTAAGAAAATGTTCCCCATTGTCGACCCCAGAAGGGACGCATGGCAAACAGTCTCTAAGTTTGAGGGGGCAGTTTCTACGTTGGCCAAGCGCACGACTATTCCCATTGAGGACAGTTGTGCTTTCAAAGATCCTATGGATAAAAAATTGGAAGGATTGCTTAAAAAGATATTTGTTCAGCAAGGTTTCCTTCTCCAGCCAATTTCGTGCATTATTCCTGTCACAACGGCGGCGTCTTTTTGGTTCGAGGAACTAGAAAATTCGCTCAATAAGGAGACTCCATATGAGGAAGTCATGGACAGAATTCATGCACTAAAGTTGGCTAATTCCTTTATTTTAGATGCCGCTTTGCAATTGGCAAAATTAGCCGCGAAAAATTCAGGTTTTGCAATTGTGGCGCGCAGAGCGCTTTGGCTAAAATCTTGGTCGGCGGATGTGTCGTCCAAGACAAAACTGCTTAATATTCCTTTCAAAGGTAAGACCCTTTTTGGGCCAGAATTGAAGGAGATTATTTCAGACATCACTGGGGGAAAGGGCCATGCCCTCCCACAGGATAGGCCTTTCAAGGCTAAGAACAAATCTAATTTTCATTCCTTTCGCAATTTCAGTAACGGACCGTCTCCTAACTCTGCAGCCACTAGACAAGAGGGTAACGCTTCCCAGTCTAAACCAGCATGGAAACCAATGCAAGGCTGGAACAAGGGTAAACAGGCCAAGAAGCCTGCTGCTGCTACCAAGACAGCATAAAGGGGTAGCCCCCGATCCGGGACCGGATCTAGTAGGGGGCAGACTTTCTCTCTTTGCTCAGGCTTGGGCAAGAGATGTTCAGGATCCCTGGGCACTAGAAATAGTCTCTCAGGGTTATCTTCTAGAGTTCAAGGAACTTCCTCCAAGGGGAAGGTTTCACATGTCTCGCTTATCTTCAGACCAGATAAAGAGACAGGCATTCTTACATTGCGTAAGAGACCTATTAAAGATGGGAGTGATACACCCAGTTCCGTCAGCGGAACAAGGTCTGGGGTTTTACTCAAACCTTTTTGTAGTTCCCAAAAAAGAGGGAACTTTCAGGCCAATTCTGGATTTAAAAATTCTAAACAAATTCCTCAGAGTTCCATCATTCAAAATGGAAACCATTCGAACGATTTTACCAACAATCCAGGAGGGTCAATACATGACTACCGTGGACTTAAAGGATACGTACCTACATATTCCTATCCACAAAGATCATCATCAGTTCCTAAGGTTCGCCTCTCTGGACAAACATTACCAGTTCGTGGCTCTTCCGTTTGGTTTAGCCACTGCTCCCAGAATTTTCACAAAGGTGCTAGGGTCCCTACTAGCGGTTCTAAGACCGAGGGGCATTGCGGTGGCACCTTACTTAGACGACATCCTAATCCAAGCGTCGTCCCTTTCCAGATCAAGGGCTCATACAGACATTGTATTAGCTTTTCTCAGGTCTCACGGGTGGAAGGTGAACGTAGAAAAGAGTTCCCTGTCCCCGTCTACAAGGGTTCCCTTTCTGGGAACAATAATAGATTCTGTAGAAATGAAGATCTTTCTGATAGAGGTCAGAAAATTAAAACTTCTAAACGCTTGTCAAGCTCTTCAATCTATTCCTCAGCCTTCCATAGCTCAGTGCATGGAGGTAATAGGACTAATGGTTGCAGCAATGGACGTGGTTCCCTTTGCTCGAATTCATCTAAGACCATTGCAACTGTACATGCTCAAACAGTGGAATGGGGATTATGCAGACTTGTCTCCTCAGATTCAAGTAGACCAGTTAACCAGAGACTCACTCCGTTGGTGGTTGACTCAAGATCACCTGTCTCAGGGAATGAGTTTCCGCAGACCAGAGTGGGTCATTGTCACGACCGACGCCAGTCTTTTAGGCTGGGGCGCGGTCTGGGACTCCCTGAAAGCTCAGGGTCTATGGTCTCGGGAAGAGTCTCTTCTCCCGATAAACATTCTGGAACTGAGAGCGATATTCAATGCGCTCCGGGCTTGGCCTCAACTAGCGAAGGCCAGATTCATAAGATTTCAGTCGGACAACATGACGACTGTAGCGTACATCAATCATCAGGGGGGAACAAAGAGTTCCTTGGCGATGAGAGAGGTATCCAAGATCATCAAATGGGCGGAGGATCACTCCTGCCATCTATCTGCAATCCACATCCCAGGAGTAGACAACTGGGAGGCGGATTATTTGAGTCGTCACTTTCCATCCGGGGGAGTGGGAACTCCACCCGGAGGTCTTTGCCCAGTTAACTCAACTATGGGGCATTCCAGACATGGATCTGATGGCGTCTCGTCAGAACTTCAAGGTTCCTCGCTACGGGTCCAGATCCAGGGATCCCAAGGCGACACTAGTGGATGCATTGGTGGCGCCTTGGTCGTTCAACCTAGCTTATGTGTTTCCACCGTTTCCTCTCCTTCCCAGGCTTGTAGCCAGGATCAAACAGGAGAAGGCCTCGGGTATTCTGATAGCTCCTGCGTGGCCACGCTGGACTTGGTATGCAGACCTGGTGAATATGTCATCGGCTCCACCATGGAAGCTACCTTTGAGACAAGATCTTCTAGTACAAGGTCCGTTCGAACATCCAAATCTAGTCTCTCTGCAACTGACTGCTTGGAAATTGAACGCTTGATTTTATCTAAGCGTGGGTTTTCAGATTCAGTTATAGATACTCTGGTCCAAGCCAGAAAACCTGTGACTAGGAAAATTTACCATAAGATATGGAAAAAATATATCTGTTGGTGCGAATCCAAGGGATTCTCTTGGAGTAAAATTAAAATTCCTAGGATACTCTCCTTTCTCCAAGAGGGTTTGTATAAAGGGTTGTCAGCGAGTTCTCTAAAAGGACAGATATCTGCTCTGTCTGTTTTGTTGCACAAACGTCTGGCAGCAGTGCCAGATGTACATGCATTTGTACAGGCCTTAGTTAGAATCAAGCCTGTCTACAGACCCATGACTCCTCCGTGGAGTCTAAACTTAGTTCTTTCAGTTCTTCAAGGGGTTCCGTTTGAACCTTTACATTCCATAGATATTAAGTTACTATCTTGGAAAGTTCTGTTTTTGGTTGCTATTGCTTCTGCTAGAAGAGTTTCTGAATTGTCTGCTTTGCATTGTTCTTCACCCTATCTGGTATTCCATACAGATAAGGTTGTTTTGCGTACCAAACCTGGTTTTCTTCCAAAAGTGGTTTCCAACAGGAATATTAACCAGGAAATAGTTGTTCCCTCTCTGTGTCCGAATCCAGTTTCAAAGAAGGAACGTTTGTTACACAATTTAGATGTGGTCCGTGCTTTAAAATTCTACTTAGAAGCAACAAAGGATTTCAGACAGACTTCATCTTTGTTTGTCGTTTATTCTGGTAAGAGGAGAGGGCAGAAAGCTACTGCTACCTCTCTTTCTTTTTGGCTGAAAAGCATCATCCGATTGGCTTATGAGACTGCCGGACGGCAGCCTCCTGAACGAATTACAGCTCACTCTACTAGAGCTGTGGCTTCCACATGGGCCTTCAAGAACGAGACTTCTGTTGATCAGATCTGTAAGGCAGCGACTTGGTCTTCTCTGCATACTTTTGCCAAATTTTACAAATTCGATACTTATGCTTCTTCGGAGGCTATTTTTGGGAGAAAGGTTTTGCAAGCCGTGGTGCCTTCCGTTTAGGTAACCTGACTTGTTCCCTCCCTTCATCCGTGTCCTAAAGCTTTGGTATTGGTTCCCACAAGTAAGGATGAAGCCGTGGACCGGACACACCAATGTAGGAGAAAACAGAATTTATGCTTACCTGATACATTTCTTTCTCCTACGGTGTGTCTGGTCCACGGCCCGCCCTGGCTTTTTAGTCAGGTTTCAAATTTTTTATTTCTGTACACTACAGTCACCACGGCACCCTATAGTTTCTCCTTTTTCTCCTAACCGTCGGTCGAATGACTGAGGGGCGGAGAAAGAGGGGGAGCTATATGGGCAGCTTTTGCTGTGCTCTCTTTGCCATTTCCTGTTAGGGAAGAGAATATTCCCACAAGTAAGGATGAAGCCGTGGACCGGACACACCGTAGGAGAAAGAAATTTATCAGGTAAGCATAAATTCTGTTTTTAATGGTTGATAGACGGCTATACCAGGAGAAGCCTCCTCCCTTCCATTTCCCGATATTTTTCCTTATAGTCTTATATAATGGAATGTAGTTTAAGTTATATAATTTATCATATGAATCGGATACTTTGGTTCCCAGGTATGAGAGAGAATTTTTCACCCATGTAAGATTAAAATTAATTTCTATAAATTTTTTTGTATGAGGGGGGAGTGATAGTGGCAGGGCTTCGCATTTATCTATATTGACCTTATATCCTGATATTTTAGAGAACTCCTGCAGAGTCTGGTATAGATATGTTAAAGAGTCCAGAGGCCTAGTTAATGTCAGTAGTATATCGTCAGCAAAAAGCAACAACTTGTATTCAGATTTTCCTATACTGACCCCCCTGATATCTTCTGAACATCTAATACGAGAGGCTAGCGGCTCAATACACAATGCAAACAGGAGTGGGGATAATGGGCAGCCTTGTCTGGTGCCATTCAATATTTTTATAGATCTCGACTGATACCCTGCTGCACTAATCGTGGCCGTAGGCGTAGAATATAGTCCCTTAATCGCTTGTACAAAAGCTCCTTCAAAACCCATTTTAGAAAGGACCTCGAAAATGTATGGCCAATCTATTCGATCAAACGCCTTCTCCGCGGCCAGCGATAAGAGCAGAGAAGGCGTTCCCTCTGCTACCAGGAATTCCATCAGATCTATTGTCCTATGTATGTTATCTGGAGCCTCCCTCCCCTATAGGAAACCCACCTGATCTGGATGTGTCATGTCTGGAAGTATCTTCTTAAGTCTATTGGCCAATATTTTTGTGAGTATTTTTATGTCTTGATTAATAAGGGAGATTGGTCTGTAGCTTTGACACTGTGTTGGGTCTTTCCCTGGTTTAGGAATCACTACTAATTTGGCTCTAAGCATGTCAACTGGTATCTCTACTCCCTGCATTACCTTATTGCAAAAATTTTTGAGATGTGGAATTAATGTATTTTTAAAATGTTTGCTTTACCTACTTTAAGTTCTTTTATAACATAAATTTTTTCCTGAGTGGAGATTTCTTTGTTTAAAGTGTCCTTGTCTGAAGGGCTAATAACCCTAAGCTTGGTTTGTTGTAGAAATGATGCCAACAAGTCTCGTGTTTGATTAGAGTGTTGAACTTTCTGACCGTCATATAGTTTTTCATAGTATGTGGCAAAAATATCTGAAATATCTTGTGGATTAGATGTCTTTGACCTTCCGGGTGCTGTATAGCAGGGATAGAGTGTGTTTTTGTCCGTTCTTTTAATTTGTTGGCTAAATATTTATCTGGCTTGTTTGAGTACATGAAATAATTGGTCTTTAGTCTCTGGATGGCTCTTATGGCTGAATCGTTTAAGACTTTTGCCTGAACTTTTCTCTTAGTTTGGAGTATTTTAAATATGGTGGAGGATTGGGTTTGCCTATGTTGTATTTCTAGAGACTGAATCTCCAAATTCTTTCATGTAATTAGCAAGAGTCCATGAGCTAGTGACGTATGGGATATACATTCCTACCAGGAGGGGCAAAGTTTCCCAAACCTTAAAATGCCTATAAATACACCCCTCACCACACCCACAAATCAGTTTTACAAACTTTGCCTCCTATGGAGGTGGTGAAGTAAGTTTGTGCTAGATTCTACGTTGATATGCGCTCCGCAGCAGGTTGGAGCCCGGTTTTCCTCTCAGCGTGCAGTGAATGTCAGAGGGATGTGAGGAGAGTATTGCCTATTTGAATGCAATGATCTCCTTCTACGGGGTCTATTTCACAGGTTCTCTGTTATCGGTCATAGAGATTCATCTCTTACCTCCCTTTTCAGATCGACGATATACTCTTATATATATATACCATTACCTCTGCTGATTTTCGTTTCAGTACTGGTTTGGCTTTCTACAACATGTAGATGAGTGTCCTGGGGTAAGTAAGTCTTATTTTCTGTGACACTCTAAGCTATGGTTGGGCACTTTTTTATAAAGTTCTAAAAATATGTATTCAAACATTTATTTGCCTTGACTCAGGATGTTCAACATTCCTTATTTTCAGACAGTCAGTTTCATATTTGGGATAATGCATTTGAATCAATCATTTTTTCTTACCTTAAAAAATTTGACTTTTTCCCTGTGGGCTGTTAGGCTCGCGGGGGCTGAAAATGCTTCATTTTATTGCGTCATTCTTGGCGCTGACTTTTTTGGCGCAAAATTTTTTTCTGTTTCCGGCGTCATACGTGTCGCCGGAAGTTGCGTCATTTTTGACGTTCTTTTGCATCAAAAGTGTCGGCGTTCCGGATGTGGCGTCATTTTTGGCGCCAAAAGCATTTAGGCGCCAAATAATGTGGGCGTCTTATTTGGCGCTAAAAAAATATGGGCGTTACTTTTGTCTCCACATTATTTAAGTCTCATTATTTATTGCTTCTGGTTGCTAGAAGCTTGTTCACTGGCATTTTTTTCCCATTCCTGAAACTGTCATTTAAGGAATTTGATCAATTTTGCTTTATATGTTGTTTTTTCTATTACATATTGCAAGATGTTCCACGTTGCAACTGAGTCAGAAGATACTTCAGGAAAATCGCTGCCCGGTGCTGGAGCTACCAAAGCTAAGTGTATCACTTTTGGTATCTGTTCCTTCAGCTGTTGTTTGTATTAAATGTTATGACAAACTTGTTAATGCAGATAAAATTTCCTTTAGTACTGTTACATTACCTGTTGCTGTTTCGTCAACATCTAATACTCAGAGTGTTCCTGATAACATAAGAGATTTTGTTTCTAAATCCATTAAGAAGGCTATGTCTGTTATTTCTCCTTCTAGTATACATAAAAGTCTTTTAAAACTTCTCTTTTTTCAGATGAATTTTTAAATGAACATCATCATTCTGATACTGATAATGGTTCTTCTGGTTCAGAGGTTTCTGTCTCAGAGGTTGATGCTGATAAATCTTTGTATTTGTTCAAGATGGAATTTATTCGTTCTTTATTTAAAGAAGTATTAATTGCATTAGAAATAGAGGATTCTGGTCCTCTTGATACTAAAACTAAACGTTTAAATAAGGTTTTTTAATCTCCTGTAGTTATTCCAGAAGTGTTTCCTGTCCCTGATGCTATTTCTGAAGTAATTTCCAGGGAATGGAATAATTTGGGTAATTCATTTACTCCTTTTAAAACGTTTTAAGCAATTATATCCTGTGCCATCTGACAGATTAGAGTTTGGGACAAAATCCCTAAGGTTAATGGGGCTGTCTCTACTCCTGCTATATTTTTAGCGGATGTTGTTGCAGCTTCAACCTTTTGGTTAGAAGCTTTAGCGCAACAAGTAACAGATCATAATTCTCATAGCATTATTATTCTTCTATAACATGCTAATTATTTTATTTGTGATGCCATCTTTGATATCATTAGAGTTGATGTCAGGTATATGTCTCTAACTATTTTAGCTAGAAGAGCTTTATGGCTTAAAACTTGGAATGCTGATATGTCTTCTAAGTCAACTTTGCTATCCCTTTCTTTCCAGGGTAATAAATTATTCGGTTCTCAGTTGGATTCTTTTATCTCAACTGTTACTGGAAGGAAGGGAACTTTTTTACCACAGGATAAAAAATCTAAGGTAAATTTAGGTCTCATAATCGTTTTCGTTCCTTTCATCACAACAAGGAACAAAAGCCTGATCCTTCATCCTCAGGAGCGGTATCAGTTTGGAAACCATCTTCACTTTGGAATATATCCAAGCCTTATAGAAACCCAAAGCCAGCTCCTAAGTCCCCATGAAGGTGCGGCCCTCATTCCAGCTCAGCTGGTATGGGGCAGTTTACGTTTTTTTCAAAGAAATTTGGATCAATTCCGTTCACAATCTCTGGTTTCAGAACATTGTTTCAGAAGGGTACAGAATTGGCTTCAAGTTAAGGCCTCCTGCAAAGAGATTTTTTTCTTTCCCGTGTCCCAGTAAACCCAGCAAAGGCTCAAGCATTTCTGAAATGTGTTTCAGATCTAGAGTTGGCTGGAGTAATTATGCCAGTTCCAGTTCTGGAATAGGGGCTGGGGTTTTATTCTATCTCTTCATTGTACCAAAGAAGGTCAATTCCTTCAGACCAGTTCCGGATCTATCAATATTGAATCGTTATGTAAGGATACCAACATTCAAGATGGTAACTGTAAGGACTATCCTGCCTTTTGTTCAGCAAGGGCATTATTTGTCTACAGTAGATTTACAGGATGCATATCTGCATATTCCGATTCATCCAGATCACTTTTAGTTTCTGAGATTCTCTTTTTTAGACAAGCATTACCAGTTTTGTGGCTCTACCGTTTGGCCTAGCATCAGCTCCAAGAATTTTTACAAAGGTTCTCGGTGTCCTTCTGTCTGTAATCAGAGAACAGGGTATTGGTATTTCCTTATTTGGACGATATCTTGGTACTTGCTCAGTCTTCACATTTAGCAGAATCTCATACGAATCTACTTGTGTTGTTTCTTCAAGATCATGGTTGGAGGATCAATTTACCAAAAAGTTCATTGATTCCTCAGACAAGGGTAACCTTTTTAGGTTTCCAGATAGATTCAGTGTCTATGACTCTGTCTTTGTCAGACAAGAGAAGTCTAACATTGATATCAGCTTGTCAAAACCTTCAGTCACAATCATTCCCTTTGGTAGCCTTATGCATGGAAATTTTAGGTCTTATGACTGCTGCATCGCACGCGATCTCCTTTGCTCATTTTCACATGCGACCTCTTCAGCTCTGTATGCTGAACCAATGGTGCAGGGATTACACAAAGATATCTCAATTAATATCTTTAAAACCGATTGTACGACACTCTCTGACGTGGTGGACAGATCACCATTGTTTAGTTCAGGGGGCTTCTTTTTTTCTTCTGACCTGGACTGTAATTTCAACAGATGTAAGTCTTACAGGTTGGGGAGCTGTGTGGGGGTCTCTGACGGCAAAAGGGGTTTGGGAATCTCAGGAGGTGAGATTACCGATCAATATTTTGGAACTCCGTGCAATTTTCAGAGCTCTTCAGTCTTGGCCTCTTCTGAAGAGAGAGTCGTTCATTTGTTTTCAGACAGACAATGTCACAACTGTGGCATACATCAATCATCAAGGAGGGACTCACAGTCCTCTGGCTATGAAAGAAGTATCTCGAATTCTGGTTTGGGCGGAATCCAGCTCCTGTCTAATCTCTGCGGTTCATTTCCCAGGTATAGACAATTGGGAAGCGGATTATCTCAGTTGTCAAACGTTGTATCCGGGCGAATGGTCTCTTCACCCAGAGGTATTTCTTCAGATTGTTCAAATGTGGGAACTTCCAGAAATAGATCTGATGGCTTCTCATCTAAACAAGAAACTTCCCAGGTATCTGTTCAGATCCCGGGATCCTCAGGCGGAGGCAGTGAATGCATTATCACTTCCTTGGAAGTATCATCCTGCCTATATCTCTCCGCCTCTAGTTCTTCTTCCAAGAGTAATCTCCAAGATTCTGAAGGAATGCTCGTTTGTTCTGCTGGTAGCTCCAGCATGGACGGATCTTTTTCGGATGGCCTCTTGCCAACCGTGGGCTCTTCCGTTAAGACCAGACCTTCTGTCGCAAGGTCGTTTTTTCCATCAGGATCTCAAATCTTTAAATTTAAGGGTATGGAGATTGAACGCTTGATTCTTGGTCAAAGAGGTTTCTCTGACTCTGTGATTAATACTATGTTACAGGCTCGTAAATCTGTATCTAGAGAGATATATTATAGAGTCTGGAAGACTTATATTTCTTGGTGTCTTCTCATCATTTTTCCTGGCATTCTTTTAGAATTCCGAGAATTTTTACAGTTTCTTCAGGATGGTTTAGATAAAGGTTTGTCCGCAAGTTCCTTGACAGGACAAATCTCTGCCCTTTCTGTTCTTTTTCACAGAAAGATTGCTAATCTTCCTGATATTCATTGTTTTGTACAAGACTTGGTTCGTATAAAACCTGTCATTCAGTCAATTTCTCCTCCTTGGAGTTTGAATTTGGTTCTGGGGGCTCTTCTAGCTCCTCCTTTTGAACCCATGCATTCATTGGATATTTAAACTTCTTTCTTGGAAAGTTTTGTTTCTTTTGGCCATCTCTTCTGCCAGAAGAGTCTCTGAATTATCTGCTCTTTCTTGTGAGTCTCCTTTTCTGATTTTTCATCAGGATAAGGCGGTGTTGCGAACTTCTTTTGAATTTTTACCTAAGGTTGTGTATTCTAACAACATTAGTAGAGAAATTGTGGTTCCTTCATTATGTCCTAATCCTAAGAATTCTAAGGAGAAATTATTGCATTCTTTGGATGTTGTTAGAGCTTTGAAATATTATGTTGAAGCTTCTAAGTCTTTCCGAAAGACTTCTAGTCTATTTTTCATCTTTTCTGGTTCTAGAAAAGGCCAGAAAGCTTCTGCCATTTCTTTGGCATCTTGGTTGAAATCTTTAATTCATCATGCCTATGTCGAGTCGGGTAAAACTCCGCCTCAAAGGATTACAGCTCATTCTACTAGGTCAGTTTTTACTTCCTGGGCGTTTAGGAATGAAGTTTCGGTTGTTCAGATTTGCAAAGCAGCAACTTGGTTCCTCTTTGCATACTTTTACTAAATTCTACCATTTTGATGTGTTTTCTTCTTCTGAAGCAGTTTTTGGTAGAAAAGTACTTCAGGCAGCGGTTTCAGTTTGAATCTTCTGCTTATGTTTTCTTTAAACTTTATTTTGGGTGTGGATTATTTTCAGCAGGAATTGGCTGTCTTTATTTTATCCCTCCCTCTCTAGTGACTCTTGCGTGGAAAGATCCACATCTTGGGTAGTCATTATCCCATACGTCACTAGCTCATGGACTCTTGCTAATTACATGAAAGAAAACATAATTTATGTAAGAACTTACCTGATAAATTCATTTCTTTCATATTAGCAAGAGTCCATGAGGCCCACCCTTTTTTGTGGTGGTTATGATTTTTTTGTATAAAGCACAATTATTCCAATTCCTTATTTTTTATGCTTTCGCACTTTTTTCTTATCACCCCACTTCTTGGCTATTCGTTAAACTGATTTGTGGGTGTGGTGAGGGGTGTATTTATAGGCATTTTAAGGTTTGGGAAACTTTGCCCCTCCTGGTAGGAATGTATATCCCATACGTCACTAGCTCATGGACTCTTGCTAATATGAAAGAAATGAATTTATCAGGTAAGTTCTTACATAAATTATGTTTTTCTTTAATCAAAATCCCCCTAATATAAGATTTGTGTGCTGTCCAAGAAGAGATCTGGTTCTTAGTAGAGTTCTCGTTGTTCTGCCAGTATTCTGTCATATTCTTAAGAGTTTCATTATGAATGAATTCTTTGCTTAATAGATTTGGGTCATAAGTCCAGGATCGCTGTCTTTGAAAGTTAATTAATCCCGTCATCTCCACCTGGACCACAGAATGATCAGACCATACACAGGGGTGTATAAGGGAGTGTGTGATGTTTTGAATAAGAGTCTGGCTCACCATAATATAGTCTAGTCTGGTATATTTATTATGTGCATGTGAGTAGTAGGTTTGATCCGTTGTGTTGCCATATGTTAAGTTGTGTGTATCCACTATTTCTTTTATCGATTTGGCAATGTAATTTTTCCTATGTTGCTTATGTGAGGTTTTATTTTCCAGGTCTCCTAACCTAGGTGTCAATGTAATATTAAAATCTCCAGCTAAAATTGTTCTGGTCTGTGACCATTGGGTAAGGTGGTGTGAAATCTGGCGGAAAAATATGTGTTGCTGCTCATTTGGTGCATAAACATTACATAAGGTTACTTTTGTGTCCTGTATTCTCCCCCTTACGATAAGGTATCTGCCCTCTGGATCTTTTATTACCTCTTCTGTTGCGAACTGGAGGGATGAGTGAATGAGGATAGACACTCCTCGTTTTTTTTTATCTGTAGTTGAATGGTAGTGAGTGGGGAAATATTTGTGCCAGAATTTGGGAATTAGAGTTTGCGTAAAGTGGGTCTCTTGCAGAAATATGATTTTTGCTCTCAATTTGATATATTGATTGAGAGCCACCTTACGTTTTACATTAGTGTTTAGGCCTCTCACATTATGTGAAAGGATAGTGAGTGTTGTCTGCATCATTTACATTTGTGAGACATTTGGATTGTGTGAGCGTTGGTGTTAGATTGAGCCTTATTGGGCTGACTGACTGCTACATAACTTCCAGAGACCCTAGTGACCACACATAAATAACAATAAATAACAAACATCAACCTATAACAACAAAAATAACAAAAATGAGATTTCAGGCAGTATTCCTGAACATAGTTTAAACTTTGCATAAATATCCAAAATAAAATAATAGTGCAATTTTAATCACATATATTGTAATATTTGCTTTGGTAGCAAAGGATAACCTTTTCTAAGACAACTAACGGTATAACAAGCGGTGCAACCAGCACAATTATAAATATAACTTCTCAATATATAGAAGGAGTTTTACCACATAGATTTCCCCATATATGGGGACTTATCTCATTTCCTCACATTTATATTTAACTTTTAAACTCAATCTGGTTCCGTAACGTGAGGAATAGTCTATTACAGTATTATTAGTGAGGTTTCTATTGAACATTCCCTAGGCTTGAAGGTGTCAATAGTCTCTATAGGGGAGAATAAATAGTCTTTAAGCAATTTTTCTCTATATACTCATCTGCTACTTGCTTCCATGGGGATCCCGGAGGAGAAACCAGAAATGTCTCCTTGTTTTCCCTGCATCTTCCATTTTCATTTCGGCTTTTTCTTGGAAACTCTTGTCCACTTCTTCCTCTTGTTAGTTTCTGCTTTTTGCATGTTGCCTTCCTTTTCAGAAGCTTCCTGGTTGGACTGTAACTCTGGAACGTCTAGATTAAGATAGGCACAAATTTCCGGTATATCTTGTCTGTCTCTTATCGTCAGGGTTTTGCCCTCATGCAGGATGTGTAAGGCAAAAGGGAATCCCCATCGATAGTTTATATGGTTCTTGCAAAGTAACTGGGTGAGTGGCCTTAATGAGCCTCTCCTTTGTAAAGTGCGGACACACAAGTCCTGATAAAATTGGACCACCACTCCCTGGAACTTGAAGGTGGGATTTCTTTCATGTAATTAGCAAGAATCCATGAGCTAGTGACGTATGGGATATACATTCCTACCAGGAGGGGCAACGTTTCCCAAACCTTAAAATGCCTATAAATACACCCCTCACCACACCCACAATTCAGTTTTACAAACTTTGCCTCCCATGGAGGTGGTGAAATAAGTTTGTGCTAGATTCTACGTTGATATGCACTTCGCAGCAGGCTGAAGCCTGGTTTTCCTCTCAGAGTGCAGTGAATGTCAGAGGGATGTGAAGAGAGTATTGCATATTTGAATACAATGGTCTTCCTTTAGGGCACGGGTGTCAAACGCCAGGTCCGCGGGCCGAATCCGGCCCACCAGACCTCGTTATGTGGCCCGTGTAGCCGCCGCCGGCCACCAGCCTTCACCTTTTAGTCTCGCTTTTTTTTTTTCAGGACTCAGGAGAAACATAATCATACTGTCTTGCATACAGCGGCTGTGAGACTGAGTATCCACTTACAGTCGCTGTATGCAGGAGAGACAGGTGCTGCTGCCTGCGCTATGGATCCTGAACAGGGGCTTCCGAGATCTCTCAGATCTATTCTGTGCACTACTGCTGAGCTGACGTGAAATCTCCTGAGAACTCCCCTACCCAGAGCTTGCAGCGGTCGCGGTCCTTTTCCTCACAGTCACCTTATAATCATAACTGCAATAATCATAATGCGATTAAGATGTGAGCGGCCGGCGGGTCATTATAAGAACGCTCCTCTGGGCTCCCCTGATACCACGATTCTCTGCTATAATGATGGCTCTCGATATGATGCTGCTGCCCCTGTCCCTGCCCGGCGAAATAGCAGGTCACTCAGTTCTCACCCTTATAGAAGTGATTCAAGTGAGAGTCTCACTTCTATAAGGGTGAGAGAACTGACTTGTGACCTGCTATTTCGCGGGGCAGGGACAGGGGCAGCAGCATCATATCGTTGTGGTGTAGAGTGGCTGGAGCTTTGGTTGTACTCATAGTATTGCTGAGAGGAGGCTCTGAGGCAGTGTGTAACTGAGCTGTGTCGACATTTGGTTGGGAGTGCTGTACTGAGACTGCTGCCAGAAGCTGTTAATTACTGCTTGTCTCAGTCTGAAGATTAGGATTATGACCCCAGGAGAGAAGGCAGATATCGTTCCTCCGGAGTCCAGACATTGAACTTGTGTTTTAGCTGGTTTTAAGATGGAGGCGCAGACATGAAGAATCTTGGTACTGTTGTAACACTAGTAAATATGTCATATTAAAAGAGAAAATGTATGTGGGACGGGTTAAATATAAATGTCAGATATATTCTCAAATTTTGTTTCATGAAACATGGGAGTGCTGTGTACAATGGGCAAATGTTAACAGCACAATAAGAGGTCCAAACACTTTAAAAAAATAAATAAAAAATACATATTTTTAACTTATGGAAAACTTCTGGCTGGTAGGAAGTGACTGAGTGAGAACAAGACACTGACCTCCTGCTCCCTCATCACTTCCTCCCAGCTTCCCTATGTATCTGCACGCGCGGGAAAAGGGCTAGCAACAGAGACCAGAGAGGCAGCAGCAGGCACACAGCGAGGCTGGTAAGAAAAACATGTTTTCTCCTGTTAAGTGTAGTCAGTCCACGGGTCATCCATTACTTATGGGATTATAACTCCTCCCTAACAGGAAGTGCAAGAGGATCACCCAAGCAGAGCTGCTATATAGCTCCTCCCCTCTACATCATACCCAGTCATTCTCTTGCACCTAACTAATAGATAGGATGTGTGAGAGGACAGTGGTTATTAAACTTAGTTTTTATTTCTTCAATCAAAAGTTTGTTATTTTAAACGGCACCGGAGTGTGTTGTTTTTTCTCAGGCAGTATTAGAAGAAGAATCTACCTGAGTTTGTGTATGATCTTAGCGGACGTAACTAAGATCCATTTGCTGTTCTCGGCCATTCTGAGGAGCGAGGTAACTTCAGAACAGGGGACAGCGGGCAGGGTTCACCTGCAAAGAGGTATGTTGCAGTATATTATTTTCTAAGGAATGGAATTGACTGAGAAAATACTGCTAATACCGATATAATGTAAGTACAGCCTTAAATGCAGTAGTAGCAACTGGTATCAGGCTGTTATGTATGTATGTTGGCACTGAAGTATTTCTGGGGAATGGCACTTCACTAAGAAAATACTGTATACATATAACTTATAGCCTTTCTGCAGTGAAAGCGACTAGCAACAGGCTTTTTAATAACTTTTCATATATTTATATTTAAAACGTTTACTCGCTTGTTAATCGTTTTAGCTCTGAGGTACTTGGTGAAAAATTTTATGGGCATTAATATCCACTTGGCTGTCGTTTGTTTTGAATAAAATCAGTTTACTGAGCTTCCCCACTGTTGTATTATGAGTGGGAGGGGCCTATTTTGGCGTTTTTCTACGCAGTAGAAATTCAGTCACAAGTCTTCCTTGTTCTCCCTGCATGATCCAGGACGTCTCTACAGAGCTCAGGGGTCTCCAAAACTAGTTTTGAGGGAGGTAATCACTCACAGCAGACCTGTGAGACTGTGCTTTGACTGTGATAAAAACGTATATATTTTATTTGTTATCTGTTTTTTTGGTATTAAGGGGTTAATTATCCATTTGCTAGTGGGTGCAATCCTTTGCTAAATTAATGCATTTTCTGTAAAAATTTGGTTTCTATAACTAATCCGGTTCATTGTTATTTCAACTGTGACAGTTTTTGTGTGCTTCTTAAAGGCACAGTAACGTTTTTTATATTGCTTGAAAATTTATTTGAAAAGTATTTTCCAAGCTTGCTAGTCTAATTGCTAGTTTGTTTAAACATGTCTGACACAGAGGAATCTCTTTGTGCAATATGTTCAAAGGCCAATGTGGAGCCCAATAGAAATTTGTGTACTAATTGCATTGATGCTACTTTAAATAAAAGCCAATCTGTACATGTCAAGAAAATTTCACCAGACAACGAGGGGAAAGTTATGCCGACTAACTCTCCTCACGTGTCAGTACCTGCATCTCCCGCTCAGGAGGTGCGTGATATTGTGGCGCCAAGTACATCAGGGCGGCCATTACAAATCACTTTATAAGACATGGCTAATGTTATGACTGAAGTTTTATCTTAATTGCCAGAACTTAGAGGTAAACGCGACCACTCTGGGGTGAGAACAGAGTACGCTGATAATGTTAGAGCCATGTCTGATACTGCGTCACAATTGGCAGAGCATGAAGACGGAGAGCTTCATTCTGTGGGTGACGGATCTGATCCAAATAAACTGGACTCAGACATTTCAAATTTTAAATTTAAGCTTGAGAACCTCCGTGTATTATTAGGGGAGGTATTAGCGGCTCTGAATGATTGTAACACGGTTGCAATCCCAGAGAAATTATGTAGGCTGGATAGATACTATGCGGTACCGGCGTGTACTGACGTCTTTCCTATACCTAAGAGGCTTACAGAGATTATTACCAAGGAGTGGGATAGGCCCGGTGTACCCTTTTCCCCCCCTCCTATATTTAGGAAAATGTTTCCAATAGACGCCACCACACGGGACTTATGGCAGACGGTCCCTAAGGTGGAGGGAGCAGTTTCTACTCTGGCTAAGTGTACCACTATCCCGGTGGAGGATAGCTATGCCTTTTCAGATCCAATGGATAAAAAGTTAGAAAATGTTTACTCAACAAGGTTTTATATTACAACCCCTCGCATGCATTGCGCCTGTCACGGCTGCGGCGGCATTCTGGTTTGAGTCTCTAGAAGAGACCATTAGCTCAGTTCCATTGGATGAAATTATAGACAAGCTTAGAGTCCTTAAGCTAGCTAATTCATTTATTTCTGATGCCGTAGTACATCTAACTAAGCTTACGGCTAAGAATTCCGGATTCGCCATTCAGGCGCGCAGAGCGCTGTGGCTAAAATCCTGGTCAGCCGATGTGACTTCTAAATCTAAATTGCTTAACATACCTTTCAAAGGGCAGACATTATTCGGGCCCGGTTTGAAAGAAATTATCGCTGACATTACCGGAGGTAAGGGCCATGCCCTGCCTCAAGACAGAGCCAAACCAAGGGCTAGACAGTCTAATTTTCGTGCCTTTCGTAACTTCAAGGCAGGAGCAGCATCAACTTCCTCCGCTCCAAAACAGGAAGGAACTGTTGCTCGCTACAGACAGGGCTGGAAACCTAACCAGACCTGGAACAAGGGCAAGCAGGCCAGAAAACCTGCTGCTGCCCCTAAGACAGCATGAAGTGAGGGCCCCCAATCCGGAAACGGATCTAGTAGGGGGCAGACTTTCTCTCTTCGCCCAGGCTTGGGCAAGAGATGTCCAGGATCCCTGGGCGTTAGAGATCATATCTCAGGGATATCTTCTGGACTTCAAAGCTTCTCCTCCAAAAGGGAGATTTCATCTTTCAAGATTAAACTATATTTGCCATGATTCAGGGTATTCAGTATTCCTTCTTTCAGACTGTCGGTTTCATTTTTTTGGGAAAATGCTTATGAATTAATATTTTTTCTTACCTTAAAAATATTCAAATTGACTTTTTTCCTTGCGGCTGTTAGGCTCGCGAGGGCAGAAAATGCTTTAATTTATTACGTAATTTTTGGCGCAAAATTTTTGTCATTTCCGGCGCCATAGTTGACGCCGGAAGTTTGTTCATGGTTGCGTCATTTTTTTGACGCATGTGTGTTACAGACGGGTTTTTTTGCGCCAAAAAATGTGGGCGTCATTCTTGGCGCCAAAAAATGTGGGCGTCATTCTTGGCGCCAAAAAATGTGGGTGTTATACTTTTCACATTATTTAAGTCTCATTTTTTTGTTGCTTCTGGTTACTAGAGGCTTGTTTGTTTTGCATTTTTTTCCCATTCCTGAAACTGTCATTTAAGGAATTTGATAATTTTGCTTTATATGTTGTTTTTTTCTATTACATATTGCAAGATATTTCAAACACTGTTCCTGTATCAAGAAATGCTGAGGGATTCCTGTTGACTGATATCAGTCCTACCAAAGCTAAGTTAATTTATTTTAATGTTATGAATGTTTATCTTTAGCTATGGTTTGTGTGACAGACCCTTCTGTCAGGACTGAAGGAGTTAATTGTGTTTAGCTAAGAAACTAATTTCTAAAGACAGAGTTGCTGGCTCCAGCTATAATCTAATTAGTGCTAAGCATTCTATTGTTTGATCACCTCCAGAGAGAAAACGCCTAAGTGATAAGAAGGGCCAAGAGTGTCTTGTGGTTGAAGTGTTTAAGTAATATAATTCTATTGTATCATGTAAAAGGGCTTGTTCCCTCCATGTAATGTACAACAGTCTTTCAACCCCCATCTGGGGGGGGGGGGGGTCAAACCTGTATAAATACTAGGCATCTAGCCTTTAATAAATGACATTCTGTTTTAAACCTGAAACTGGCTGGGTTGTGAATTGCTGATTCCCTATGCAGGACATTGTTCTCTGGTATTAACCCTTGGTACACTGTTGGTACCGTAACAGTTTGTAATAAGTTATCATGATAAACTTTTACATTCAGAATCCATTAGTATTTATGCTTTATATATTGCTATTCTTTTTACATCTAATGTACAAGATATACTTAGAAATTTATAAGAATATTTTTCTGATTCTATTTTAAAGGCTTTGTCTGACATCCCGCCTTTTAATAACATTTTTAGGTCTTTTTCAAACTTCTTTTTTAGTTGATGAAGTTTCAAATGACCAACAACATAATAAATTATCCTTCTCTGATGGTGTTTTTTCTCATTCAGAATTTTTCTTCATCAGATATTGACACTAACAAATCTACTTTTTTATTTTTTAATAGAGTACATTTGTTCTTTGTTCAAAAGGTGTTGATTATTTTGGATATTGAAGTAACTAGTTCTTTTGATTTTAAAGACTAGCTAACATTTAAATTTTGCTTATTTATCTTCTGTGGTTTCTTCAGAGGTTTTTTTTTCCAGTTCCTAATACTAGGGAATGGAATAGGCTGAGAATTTTCTTTTAGTCCTTCTTTAAGGTTTTTAAATTGTATTCTTTGCCGGCAGTTCGTTTTCAGTTTTGAGGAAAGATTCCCCAAGTTAAGGGGGCTATCTCTACTCCTGCTAAAATATACTATTATTCTTATAGCAAATAGTTTTTATTTTTTTCCTTCAGATGGTTGTATCTTATTTAAGGAAAATTATTTCCAGGTACTTTTCTTAGACCTGTAATTTATTTGGCTGATGTTGCAATTGCTTCATCTTTCTGGTTGGATACTTTAAGATCAAGTATCGGATTATGATTTGTTTAGCATTGTTAAAAGGACAAAATCTACTACTCATTTGAAGTAGTAGAAGCATTTGTTGTTGTGCAAGTCCAGTGTGTTGACTGGTCCTTTAAACTTGATTAACATGCTAATAATTTCATTTGTGTTGTCATTTTATTAAATATTTTCGCAAATGAGGTTTAATCTATGTCTTTAGCTATTTTAGCTAGAAGAACTTTGTGATTTCAATCTTGGAATGCTAATTTGATTTCTAAAATCCATATTTCTTTTTTTCCAAGATAATCAATTATTTGGTTCATAATTGGATTCAATTCTTTAACTGTTACTCTGGGCTTCAAGATTGAGTTCTAAGACTAAAACTTTAAGCTTATATTAGTTTTCTGTTCTTACTAAGGAACGGAATCCTGAATTCTTCCCCAAGTAACATGTTTATAATTGGAAGTTTTTTTCTTCATTCAATTAAGCCTTTTGAAAGTTCAAAGTCAGCTCCCAAAATTTGCATGTAGGTGCGGTTCTTATTCCAGCTTGGCTGGTAAGGGGCAGGTTAAGACTTTTTTTAAATTTGTTTGGTTCTATTCGGTCCAAACTTCTTAGACTTTGGGTACAGAATAGGATTCAGAGTAAAACCGTCTGTGAGAAGTCTTTTTTCTCTATCATATTCCAGCTATTCCAGTAAGGCTAACACTTTCCTGAAGTGTGTTTCAGACCTATATGTTTTGGGTACTGGTGAAGTGCGGCTGGTCACCCGTTGGGGCTCAAGCGCTGCTCAGACCTGGAGTTTTCTGGGGTATTTATTCCAGTTTCATTTTAGGAACTGGGTTTTGGGTTTTTATTCAACACTATTCATTGTTCCAAAGATAGAAAATCTTTTTGAATTGTCATATAAGTGTACCATCTTTTAGAATGGTGTTTATATGGTCTATTCTGCCTTTTTGGTCAGTGATGGCATTATTTGTTTACAATAGATACAATAGATGCATATCTTCATTTTCTGTTTTCATTCAGATTATTTTTATTTTCTGAGATTCTCTTTTTTTGACAAGCATTATCAATTTGTTGCTTTTCCTTCTGGTCTAGCGACAGCTCTAAGAATCTTTTCAAGGTTCTCAGTGTTCCTTATTTGGACGGTATCGTGGTACTGGCTCAGTCTTTTCGTTCTGCGGAATCTCATACGATTCAACTTTGTTGTTTCTTCAAGACATGTGTCATGATCCTACCGTTCATCGCCGTGTCGTCGCGGCTCCCGGATCTTCTCTTTGTGAATGACGTCAGGTTGCCTAGCAACGTGACGCGTCCTCCTACACTCCCTCCGATGACGTCACCGCTCCTGTCTTTTAAACTTCGGCGGGAGATCTTCTCGGTACCCGTTTGTCTAATTATCTCCGGTGCTGTGAGTACTGATTTATTCCTTCCTGACCAAGCCTTCCTATCCTCTATTTTGACTCCTGGATACCGACTATTGCCTGCCTGACCATGCTTATGCCTAGACCCTTCTTCTGACTCCTGGATACCGACTATTGCCTGCCTGACCTTGCTTTTGCCTGGACCCTCAAACTAACTCCTGGATATATATTTTTCCTTTGCCTGTCTGAGTCTTCTACAGTCCTGACTAAAGTGAGCATTTAACTTTTGTTTGTTGCAAACCTGCTTAAAGGGACATTTACTTTTACAAGCTGCTAAAGTCAACATTTACATTTGTTTGTTGCAAACCTGCTTAAAGGGACATTTACTTTTACAAGCTGCTAAAGTCAACATTTATATTTGTTTGTTGCAAACCTGCTTAAAGGGACATTTACTTTTACAAGCTGCTAAAGTGAACATTAACATTTGTCTGTTGCAAGCCTGCTTAAAGGGACATTTACTTTTACAAGCTGCCAAAGAGAACTTTATTATTTGTTTGTGCAAACCTGCTTAAGGGGATTTACTTTTATTCACTTCAAACCTGCTTAAAGGAACCTTGTTTTCTGTTTGATTCATATCTACTTCAAAGTACGTTAACTCTTCTGTTGCTAACCTGCTTAAAAGAACTTTTATATTTTTGCATCCTACCTTATTTGTTTCCTGAGTGGGTCACATCCTGGTTATTTCTCAGTGTGCTAGCGTGTGTTTTACCTTTCACGCTAGCAGTTGGGTTAAACCCAGGACAGATTCCTAAACGGCTGACATTACAAACGGGCCATAAATGGACCCCACTGAATTATCCATATCCGTGGCCCACCAGGGACAACTACTGGGATCTCATGCTACCCACTTACAATCCCTGGACTCCAAACTTGATCAAATAACTACATTGTTACAGAGCTTGGTTGCTCCTACACCTCCCAATCCTAATCCTATTGAGGCATTACCTCCTTCGATTCCGAACAACCAGTCTCAAGTACAACTGAGTCCCAGGATACCTCTTCCGGACAAATATGATGGGAATCCTGAAGACTGTAGGGGTTTTCTGAATCAATGCCGTCTTCATTTCCGAAATAGCCCTACCCTTTTTGCTACACCCTCTTCTAGAATTACATTTCTCATTTCCTTAATGAAAGGAAAAGCTTTGGCTTGGGTATCACCTTTACTAGAAAAGAATGATCCTATACTACTGGATGTAGATGCTTTTCTCTCTGTATTTTCAAATGTATTTGATAAACCTGGAAGATCTTCCGCTGCTGAAGCTACTCTCTTAGATCTACAACAAGGTAGCCAACCAGTTTCTCAATATGCTATTGAGTTCCGCACTCTTGCCTCTGAAACTACTTGGAATCAGGGAGCACTAAGAGCTGCTTTCCGTAAAGGACTTTCTCAAGGATGAATTGGTGTATCGGGAACTTCCAGAATCCCTAGAAGCTTTAATAAATCTTTTTATCAGTCTCGATGCCAGATTTTGTGAACGTCAACAAGAAAGGGATAGAACTCAGAGGCCTTCAACTCGAACTCCTTTTCGTTTGGCTCCTCGTTTTTCTAATCCAGTAACTCCTGCCTCTCCTACTCCTGATCAAGCTGAACCTATGGAAGTGGGAAGCATAAAATTAACTGAGACTGAACGCTTGAGAAGACGTTCTCTTGGTCTGTGTTTGTATTGAGGCCTTAAAGGGCACTTATTGAGGGATTGTCCAACCAGACCAGTAAAAGCCAGGGCTTAACTTTTGTCCAGGGAACTGAGTTAAGCCAAAAGAGTAGTCATTCCCTATACAAGAAACTCTATGTTCCAGTAACCCTTCAATTTGGACATAGTAAGATACATACCCAAGCTCTTATTGACTCTGGTGCTGGAGGAGTGTTCATTGACTCCACGTTTGTGACTTCGCACACAATATCCTTATTAAAGAAAAGGTATTCTATTTCTATCTCTACGGTTAGTGGAGATCCTTTGGGTTCCGGATACATTCAGTTTGCTACTAAACCTTTACTTCTTTCTGTTGGAATTCTTCATTCGGAGACAATATGTTTTGATGTCATTTCTACTCCTCAATTTCCCATAATCTTGGGACTTCCCTGGCTCCAATTACATAATCCTACTTTTTCTTGGATTTATGGTGAACTTACCTCCTGGGGATCAGCATGCCAGACTTATTGTCTTCAAAGGATTACTAAGTTACCACTTACTATCGCTCTCACTACCGAAACTCCGGACTCTCTACCTATGCCTTATCATGACTTTGTGGATGTATTTTCCAAGAAAGAGGCTGAACGTCTTCCTCCTCACCGTCCTTTTGATTGCCCCATTGATCTCCTTCCTGGGGCTACTTATCCTCGAGGCAAAACTTATCCACTTTCCAAACCCGAAAACGTGGCTTTGGAAGAATATATTAAAGACAATCTGGCTAGAGGATTTATTCGACCCTCCTCTTCCCCTGTAGGGGCTGGTTTCTTTTTTGTAGGAAAGAAGGATGGCGGACTGCGACCCTGTATTGATTACAGTGGACTAAATCAAATTACCATCAAGAACAGTTATCCTCTACCCCTTATTCCTGAATTGTTTACTTATCTTCAGGGATCCACCATATTTACCAAACTAGATCTACGTGGTGCATACAATCTTATCCGTATGCTCAAGGGTGATGAATGGAAGACGGCTTTTAACACTCGATTTGGGCATTACGAGTATCTGGTCATGCCTTTTGGGCTATGTAATGCTCCTGCGGTTTTTCAACATTTTGTGAATGAGATTTTTCGTGATTTTTTGAATATCTTTGTCATTATATACCTTGACGATATCCTGATTTTTTTCTCAAAACCACCAAGACCATGTGCACCACGTCAAGAGGGTACTTCAACGTTTAAGAGAAAACCATCTGTTTGCTAAGCTGGAGAAATGTTCTTTCCATCAAAAATCCATACCCTTTCTGGGTTATGTAATATCTGAATCTGGATTTGAAATGGATCCTACTAAACTTTCTGCCATTTTGGATTGGCCTAGACCGGATTCTCTGAAAGCTCTGCAACGTTTTCTGGGCTTCGCCAGCTATTACAGGAAATTCATCAAAAATTTTGCGACTATTACTTCTCCTCTTACTTCTCTCACTAGAAAGGGGCAAAATTGTAAAGAATGGCCTCCTGAGGCTGTTGAAGCTTTTGAGTCTCTCAAAGAAGCTTTTTCTTCTGCACCTATTCTCCGTCACCCAAATCCAGATTTTCAATTCATCTTGGAAGTTGATGCTTCCACTGTTGCTGCTGGGGCTGTTCTTTCCCAACGAATACCTGATACTGGAAAAATCCATCCTGTTGGATTCTTCTCCAAGAAGTTCACTCCTTCTGAATTGAACTATGACGTAGGCAATAAAGAGTTGCTTGCCATTAAAATGGCCCTGGACGAATGGAGGCATTGGCTGGAGGGTACTTCTTTGCCGTTTTCCATACTCACAGATTATAAAAACCTCCTTTATCTCTAAACGGTCAAACGATTGAATTCCAGGCAAGCACATTGGTCTTTATTCTTCTCACGTTTTCACTACAATTTGTCTTATATACCCGGTTCTAAAAATATTAAAGCCGACGCCCTTTCCAGACAATTTCAAGATACTTCAGTTCCTGACTCTGGTACCATTCTCCAACCTCATGAAGTCATAGCCCAGTTATCAACTTCTTGGTTGCAAGATTTACAGTCTGCTCAGAAGAACCTTCCTTTGTCTTGTAAACCTCCTGATGGTCTACTCTTCATTCCTGAACGTCTTCGTTCCAAGATCCTATATTGGGCTCATGATAGTCCCCTCTCTGGACATCCTGGCATCAGTAACACCGCTCGAAATCTCAAACAACATGTCTGGTGGCCTACTCTCTCTCACGATGTGAAAGATTATTTCTTTCATGTAATTAGCAAGAGTCCATGAGCTAGTGACGTATGGGATATACATTCCTACCAGGAGGGGCAAAGTTTCCCAAACCTTAAAATGCCTATAAATAGACCCCTCACCACACCCACAATTCAGTTTTACAAACTTTGCCTCCCGTGGAGGTGGTGAAGTAAGTTTGTGCTTTGATTCTACGTTGATATGCGCTTCGCAACAGGTTGAAGCCCGGTTTTCCTCTCAGAGTGCAGCGAATGTCAGAGGGATGTGAAGAGAGTATTGCCTATTCGAGAACAATGGTCTACCTCTAGGGGATCTGTTTCATAGGCTCTCTGTTATCGGTCGTAGAGATTTCTTATCCTACCTCCCTTTTCAGATCGACGATATACTCTTATATACCATTACCTCTACTGATTCTCGTTTCAGTACTGGTTTGGCTATCTGCTTTATGTAGAGGAGTGTCCTGGGGTAAGTATGTCTTATTTTTTGTGACACTCTACGCTATGGTTGGGCACTTTATATGTAAAGTTCTAAATATATGTCTATAAACTTATATTTGCCTTGATTCAGGATAAACGGTATTCCTTATTTTCAGACTGTCAGTTTCATTATTGGGATAATGCATTTAATTATTTTTTTCTTACCTTGAAAAAGTTTTCATTTTGCCATTTTTCTTGCGTGCTGTTAAGCTCGCGGGGGCGGGAAATGTTTCTTTTTATTTCGTTATTTTTTGGCGCGTTCTTTTATTGGCGCTAAATATTTTCGTCACTTCCGGCGCAGTAATTTTTCACCGGAAGTTGTATTCTATTACGCACGCGTATTCAGACATTTTTTTGCGCCAAAAAAATGGGGCGTCTCTTTTACTCACATTATTTAAACATTTCTCTTCATTGCTTCTGGTTGCTAGAAGCTTATTTTTTTTTTGCATTCTTTCCCATTCCTGAAACTGTCATTTAAGGAATTTGATAATTTTGCTTTATATGTTGTTTTTCTATTGCATATTGCAAGATGTCTCATCCCGACCCTGGATCAAAATCCACTAATGAACAGACGTTGCCTGATGCTGGTTCTACCAAAGTTAAGTGCATATGTTGTAAACTTGTGGTAACTGTTCCTCCAGCTGTAGTTTGTGAAAGCTGCCATGATAAACTTTCCAATGCTGATTGTGTCTCCATTCGTAATAATGCTTTACCTGTTGTTGTTCCTTCAACATCTAACGTTCAGGATGTTCCTGTTAGTGTAAAAGAATTTGTTTCTAATTCTATTAGGAAGGCTTTGTCTGTTATTCCTCCTTCCAATAAATGTAAAAGGTCTTTCAAAACTTCTCACATTTCAGATGAATTTGTAGGTGACCGTCATCATTCTGACTTATCTGATTCTGATGAGGTTTTTTTCTGGTTCAGAAGATTCTACTACAGATATTGATTCTGATAAATCCTCATATTTATTCAAAATGGAGTTTATTCGTTCATTACTAAAAGAAGTTTTGATTGTATTAGATATGGAGGAATCCAGTCCTCCTGATACTAAAACTGCTAAACGTTTAAATTCGGTTTATAAGCCTCATGTATTAATCCCGGAAGTTTTTCCAGTTCCTGATGCTATCTCAGATGTGATTGCTAGGGAATGGGATAGTTTGGGTACTTCATTTACTCCTTCTCCAAGGTTTAAGAAATTGTACCCTGTGCCATCTGATAGATTGGAGTTTTGGGATAAAATCCCTAAGGTCGATGGAGCTATATCTATCCTTGCTAAATGTACTGCTATTCCTATGGCAGATAGCACTTCGTTTAAAGATCCTTTGGATAGGAAGATTGAATCTTTTTTAAGAAAAGCTTATTTATGTTCAGGCAATTTACTTAGACCTGCTATATCTTTGGCTGATGTTGCTGCAGCTTCAACTTTTTGGTTGGAGGCTTTAGCGCAACAAGTAAAAGATCATAATGCATATAGCATTGTTAAACTTCTTCAACATGCTAATAACTTTGTCTGTGATGCCATTTTTGATATCATTAGAGTTGATGTCAGGTATATGTCTTTAGCTATTTTAGCCAGAAGAGCTTTATGGCTTAAATCTTGGAATGTAGATATGACTTCTAAGTCAACTTTGCTTTCTCTCTCTTTCCAAGGTAATAAGTTGTTTGGTTCTCAGTTGGATTCTATAATTTCAACTGTTACTGGAGGGAAGGGAGCTTTTTTGCCCCAGGGCAAAAAATCTAAAGGTAATTTTAGGGCTGCTAATCGTTTTCGTTAATTTCGTCAAAATAGAGAGCAAAAGCCCGACCCTTCTCTTAAAGGAACGGTTTCCGGTTGGAAACCTAATCCAGTCTGGAATAAATCCAAGCCTTCCAGAAAGTCAAAACCTGCTCCTAAATCCGCATGAAAATGCGGCCCTCATTCCAGCGCAGCTGGTAGGGGGCAGGTTACGATTTTTCAAAGATGTTTGGATCAATTCGATTCACAATCTTTGGATTCAGAACATTGTTTCACTAGGGTACAGAATAGGTTTCAAGGTAAGGCCACCTGTAAGAAGATTTTTTCTCTCACGCATTCCAGTAAATCCAGTGAAGGCTCAGGCGTTTCTAAAATGTGTTTCAGACCTAGAGTTAGCTGGGGTAATTATGCCAGTTCCAGTTCTGGAACGGGGTCTGGGGTTTTATTCAAATCTATTCATTGTGGCAAAGAAAGAGAATTCTTTCAGACCAGTTCTGGATTTAAAAATATTGAATCGATATGTAAGGATACTAACATTCAGAATGGTGACTATAAGAACTATTCTGCCTTTTGTTCAGCAAGGGCATTATATGTCTACAATAGACTTACAGGATGCATATCTGCATATTCCTATTCACTCAGATCACTACCAGTTTCTGAGATTCTCTTTTCTAGACAAGCATTACCAGTTTATTGCCCTTCCATTTGGTCTAGCAACTGCCCCAAGGATCTTTTCGAAGGTTCTAGGTGCCCTTCTCTCTGTAATCAGAGGACAGGGTATTGCGGTATTTCCTTATTTGGACGATATCTTGGTACTTGCTCAGTCTTTACATTCTGCAGAATCTCACACGAATCAATTTGTGTTGTTTCTTCAAAGACATGGTTGGAGGATCAATTTACCAAAAAGTTCTTTGATTCCTCAGACAAGGGTAACCTTTTTAGGTTTCCAAATAGATTCAGTGTCCATGACTTTGTCTCTGACAGAAAAGAGACGTCTGAAATTGGTTTCAGCCTGTCGAAACCTTCAGTCTCAATTGTTCCCTTCGGTAGCATTATGCATGGAGATTTTAGGTCTCATGACTGCTGCTTCGGACGCGATCCCTTTTGCTCGTTTTCACACGAGACCACTTCAGCTTTGTATGCTGAACCAGTGGTGCAGGGATTATACAAGGATATCACAAATAATATCCTTAAATCCCAATGTTCGATCATCTCTAACTTGGTGGATGGATCATCATCGTTTAATTCAAGGGGCCTCTTTTGTTCGTCCAACCTGGACTGTGATCTCAACAGATGCGAGTCTTTCAGGTTGGGGAGCTGTATGGGGATCTCTGACGGTGCAGGGGGTTTGGGAATCTCAGGAGGCGAGATTACCAATCAACATTTTGGAACTCCGTGCGATTTTCAGAGCTCTTCAGTTCTGGCCTCTTCTAAAGAGAGAATCGTTTATTTATTTTCAAACAGACAATGTCACGACCGTGGCATATGTCAATCATCAAGGTGGGACTCACAGTCCTCAAGCTATGAGAGAAGTATCTCGGATACTTGTATGGGCGGAATCCAGCTCCTGTCTAATTTCTGCGGTTCACATCCCAGGTGTAAACAATTGGGAAGCGGATTATCTCAGTCCCAGACATTACATCCGGGCGAATGGTCTCTTCATCCAGAGGTTTTTCTTCAGATTGTGCAAATCTGGGGTCTCCCAGAAATAGATCTGATGGCCTCTCATCTGAACAAGAAACTTCCCAGGTATCTATCCAGATCCCGGGATCCTCAGACGGAAGCAATGGATGCGTTGTCAATTCCTTGGAAATATCATCCTGCTTATATCTTTCCGCCTCTAGTTCTTCTTCCGAAAGTAATCTCCAAAATTCTAATGGAGCGCTCATGTGTACTGCTGGTGGCTCCAGCATGGTTTCACAGGTTTTGGTTTGCAGATCTCGTTCGGATGGCCAGTTGCCAACCTTGGACACTTCCGTTAAGGCCAGACCTTCTATCTCAAGGTCCTTTTTTCCATCAGGATCTCAAATCATTAAAGTTGAAGGTATGGAAATTGAACGCTTAATTCTTAGTCATAGAGGTTTTTCTGACTATGTGATTAATACTATGTTACAAGCTCGAAAATCTGTCTCTAGAAAGATTTATTATCGGGTTTGGAAGACTTACATCTCTTGGTGTTCTTCTCATAAATTTTCCTGGCATTCTTTCAGAATTCCTAGAATTTTACAATTTCTTCAGGATGGTTTGGATAAAGGTTTGTCTGTAAATTCCTTAAAAGGACAAATATCTGCTCTTTCTGTTCTTTTTCACAGAAAGATTGCTCATCTTCCTGATATTCGTTGTTTTGTACAGGCTTTGGTACGTATCAAACCTGTCATTAAGCCAATCTCTCCTCCTTGGAGTCTTAATTTGGTTTTGTCAGCCTTACAGGCTCCTCCGTTTGAGCCTATGCATTCTCTGGACATTAAATTACTTTCCTGGAAAGTATTGTTTCTTTTAGCTATCTCTTCTGCTAGAAGAGTTTCTGAGTTATCTGCTCTTTCTTGTGAATCTCCTTTTCTGATTTTTCATCAGGATAAGGCGGTGTTGCGGACTTCATTTCAATGTTTGCCTAAGGTTGTGAATTCTAACAACATTAGTAGAGAAATTGTTGTCCCTTCATTATGTCCTAATCCTAAGAATTCTAAGGAAAGGTCTTTACATTCATTGGATGTAGTTAGAGCTTTAAAATATTATGTTGAAGCTACTAAAGATTTTAGAAAGACTTCTAGTCTATTTGTTATCTTTTCTGGTTCCAGGAAAGGTCAGAAGGCTTCTGCCATTTCTTTGGCGTCTTGGTTAAAGCCTTTGATTCATCATGCTTATGTGGAGTCGGGTAAGTCCCCGCCTCAAAGGATTACGGCTCATTCTACTAGGTCAGTCTCTACTTCCTGGGCTTTTAGGAATGAAGCTTCTGTTGATCAGATTTGCAAAGCAGCAACTTGGTCTTCTTTGCATACTTTTACTAAATTCTACCATTTTGATGTGTTTTCTTCTTCTGAAGCAGTTTTTGGTAGAAAAGTACTTCAGGCAGCTGTCTCTGTTTGATTCGTCTGCTTATAATTTCAGTTTTTTTCATTATAAGATTAAAACTTTTTGATTTGGGTTGTGGATTATTTTTTTCAGCGGAATTGGCTGTCTTTATTTTATCCCTCCCTCTCTAGTGACTCTTGCGTGGAAGTTCCACATCTTGGGTATCTGCTATCCCATACGTCACTAGCTCATGGACTCTTGCTAATTACATGAAAGAAAACATAATTTATGTAAGAACTTACCTGATAAATTCCTTTCTTTCATATTAGCAAGAGTCCATGAGACCCACCCTTTTTTTGTGGTGGTTATTATTTTTTTGTATAAAGCACAATTATTCCAATTCCTTATTTTTTTGATGCTTTCGCACCTTTTTCACCCCACTTCTTGGCTATTCGTTAAACTGAATTGTGGGTGTGGTGAGGGGTGTATTTATAGGCATTTTAAGGTTTGGGAAACTTTGCCCCTCCTAGTAGGAATGTATATCCGATACGTCACTAGCTCATGGACTCTTGCTAATATGAAAGAAAGGAATTTATCAGGTAAGTTCTTACATAAATTATGTTGTTTCAGTCTGCACACAATGTGCCACTAACAAGACTCCTCGTCAACCTCCTTCAGGTTTACTTCAACCATTACCCATACCTCATCAGCCTTGGACTCATGTATCCATGGACTTTATTACTGACCTTCCTCTTTCAGCTGGAAACAACACTATTTGGGTGGTGGTCGACAGGTTCTCTAAAACTGCTCATTTTATTCCCTTACCCGGTTTACCATCTGCCAAAAGACTTTCTGAACTTTTTATTCTGCATATTGTGAGAATACATAGATTTCCTTTGGATATTGTTTCAGATAGAGGGGTACAGTTAGTTTCCCGGTTTTGGAGATCACTTTGTAAACATTTTGGAACAACAATTTCCTTGTCTACTTCACATCATCCCCAATCCAATGGCCAGACCGAAAGGGTAAACCAGTGCCTTGAAACATATCTTAGACATTATGTGGATTATTTTCACTCTAACTGGACTTCTTATCTCCCATTAGCAGAATTGGCTCATAACGCTCGGTATAATTCCTCTCTTCAGACCTCTCCTTTTCATGCGGCCTATGGATATCAACCCAGAACATTTCCTTTGCATACTTCTTCCACAGAAAATCCTGCTTCTGATCTTTCTGCCCGAAGATTAACTCGTCATTGGCGGAGTATACATCTTATTCTTTCTAAAGCTTCTAAACGTTACAAGTTCTTTTCAGACCTTCGACTGAAGAAGGCTCCCAAGTATCGTCCTGGTGACAAGGTTTGGATTTCTTCACGCCACCTTCGTCTCAAACAACCTTCTACTAAATTGGGACCACGGTATGTGGGTCCTTTCCGAATACTGGGTCAAGTGTGTTCCACTGCCTACCGGGTAGCTTTACCCAAGACTCTCAAAGTCCATCCTGTATTCCATGTCTCTCTTCTGAAACCTATGTTGTCTAATAGGTATTCTAAACCTATTTCCAAGCCTCCACCTCTTTTTGTTCATGGACAACCTGAATTTGAGGTCAGCCACATTCTGGATTCCAAACTCCGTGGCAAGAAATTGTATTATCTCATTCATTGGAAAGGTTATCCAGTCACAGAACGATCCTGGGAGCCGGCTCATCAAGTGAACGCTCCAGCCTTGGTGAAGGCCTTCCACAAGTCTCACCCTACTAGGCCTGGTCCTGTCCCCCGGAGGGGTCCTTGAGGGGAGGGGTGCTGTCATGATCCTACCGTTCATCGCCGTGTCGCCGCGGCTCCCGGATCTTCTCTTTGTGAATGACGTCACGTTGCCTAGCAACGTGACGCGTCCTCCGACACTCCCTCCGATGACGTCACCGCTCCTGTCTTTTAAACTTCGGCGGGAGATCTTCTCGGTGCCCGTTTGTCTAATTATCTCCGGTGCTGTGAGTACTCATTTATTTGACTCCTGGATACTGACTATTGCCTGCCTGACCATGCTTATGCCTAGACCCTTCTTCTGACTCCTGGATACCGACTATTGCCTGCCTGACCTTGCTTTTGCCTGGACCCTCAAACTAACTCCTGGATATATATTTTTCCTTTGCCTGTCTGAGTCTTCTACAGTCCTGACTAAAGTGAGCATTTAACTTTTGTTTGTTGCAAACCTGCTTAAAGGGACATTTACTTTTACAAGCTGCTAAAGTCAACATTTACATTTGTTTGTTGCAAACCTGCTTAAAGGGACATTTACTTTTACAAGCTGCTAAAGTCATCATTTATATTTGTTTGTTGCAAACCTGCTTAAAGGGACATTTACTTTTACAAGCTGCTAAAGCGAACATTAACATTTGTCTGTTGCAAGCCTGCTTAAAGGGACATTTACTTTTACAAGCTGCCAAAGAGAACTTTATTATTTGTTTGTGCAAACCTGCTTAAGGGGATTTACTTTTATTCACTTCAAACCTGCTTAAAGGAACCTTGTTTTCTGTTTGATTCATATCTACTTCAAAGTACGTTAAAGTGATTGTCAATTTTCACTGTTATGAAATTATACATTTATAGAGAATAACTATATTAATCATACCGCCACTTTTATTTTTTAATCAAAAGTGTAATTTAATTTTTATCAGCATTTGTAAATAGCGTATTTTCACTATACCTGCTCCTCCCACTCTCCACTTCCTCCTTCTATGCAATATTACGTATACAGCGGTCCCACCCGCTGTTTACTTAGTGGCAATGCTCGCTCCCGTCTCAGTTACTCACTGCGCATGCGTCAAACAACGATTCCGCTGTCTTATATCTTACATTTTCGCTCATACTTTTTAGTTATACTGGTAATCATATGTGATTGTAGAATACGGAGCCCTTTTTAAACTTACCAATCCGTATATTATTTCAAGAATCAATGAACTCAGTGAATTATTCAAATGCGCATGCGTGAATTGTGAACGAAGTTATAGGAAACATGTTGTGATCGGAGTCTAACGCAAGCGCAATGCGGACTAGTGACGACACACAAAGGGGTTGGGTCCCCCTGTGGTTAGCTCCGTGATGCGTTATGCTGATCGTGGCTATAAATGACAAGGAGAGATAGCAAATGCCGGGTGGAGGATTATAACGACAGGAGCGATATAAAAACATTGAAAATGACGGTAATTGCGATGAAATAAATAAAATGCTGAATGAAAGTCAAGTTATTTTAAGATTAATATAACGCAGAACTTTAGAGATGATGCAGAGTTTACATTCACTTTAACTCTTCTGTTGCTAACCTGCTTAAAAGAACTTTTATATTTTTGCATCCTACCTTATTTGTTTCCTGAGTGGGTCACATCCTGGTTATTTCTCAGTGTGCTAGCGTGTGTTTTACCTTTCACGCTAGCAGTTGGGTTAAACCCAGGACAGATTCCTAAACGGCTGACAACATGGTTAGAGGATCTTTTTATCAAAAGCTCCTTGATTCCTCACACAAGGGTCACCTTTTTTAGGTTTCCAGATAGATTGTGTCACTGTTTTTGTCTCTAACAGACAAGTGACAAGTTTATTGGGTTCCGTTTGTCGGAACCTTCAGTCTCTATTATTTCCTTCAAGTTGCTATATATGCATGGAAGTTTTAGGTTTCATGGCTGCAGCATTGGATTCAATTCCCTTTGCTCATTTCATAGGAAACCTTTCCAGTTTTTTATGCTGAATAATGGTGCAGGGATTCTAGGATATCACTTTTTCTTTGAATCCTAATGTTTAACTATCTTTGATTCGGTGGTTAAGATCACCATCATTTAGTTCTACAGGTCTCTTCGGTTCTTTCAACCTGGACCATGATCTCTACAGATGCGAGTCTTTTAGGTTGGGAGGCTGTCTGAGGATCTCTGTCAGCACAAGGGGTTTGGAAATCTCAGGAGGCGAGATTACCATTTGATATTTTGGAACTCCTTGCATTCTCAGAGTTCTTCAGTTTGGTTTCTTTTTGAAGAAGAGACGTTTATTGTTTTTTCAGACAGACATTGGGGGGTAGTTATCAAGCCGTCAACCTCAAATACGCTGGAATTCCGCAGCGTATTTGTGGCGAGGCTGATTCGCCTTAGTTATCAAAGGCTAGAGACCGGCAAAAGTAGAATTTTGTGACGTAAACTTCGATCCGCCGGACTCAGTCCGACACAGATCGATTCTTACGTCACTCCAGATGTTCCGCACACAAGTACGGCACAATCTGACTACTTTTGCTAGTTATCAAAAAACTAGCAGGTACGCTCAGCACTTTTACGGCCCAGCGTACCTGGTTTTCAAACCGCCACCCTGGAGGCGGCGGATCCCATAGGAATCAATGGGAGTCTGACCATAGCGAAAGTACAAGTTCGCTGCTGCCAGACATCCCATTGATTCCTATGGGAGCTGTATACACCTAACACCCTAACATGTACCCCGAGTCTAAACACCTCTAATCTGTCCCCCCCTACACCGCTGCAACTAAATAAAATGATTAACCCCTAAACCGCTGCTCACGGAGCCCACCGCAAGCTACTCTATACATATTAACCCCTAAACCACCACTCCCAGAGCCCACCGCAACTATAATAAGTGTATTAACCCCTAAACCGCCGCTCCCGGAGCCCACCGCAAGCTACGCTATACCTATTAACCCCTAAACCGCCGCTCCCTGACCCTGCCGCAACCTATATTAAATTTATTAACCCCTATCCTGCCCCCCCTACACCGTCGCCACCTATAATAAATTTATTAACCCCTATCCTGCCCCCCACTACACCGCCGCCACTGTAATAAAATTATTAACCCCTAAACCTAAGTCTAACACTAACCCTAACACCCCCGTAACTTAAATATTAATTAAATAAATCTAAATAATATTTCTATTATTAACTAACGGCTAGATTTAGAGTTTTGTCGGTAACGAGCCGAAAATCTAACGCCCGCGTTTTTCTGGCCGCACCATAAAAATAACTCTGGTATTGAGAGTCCACATAAAGGCTGCGTTAGGCTCCAAAAAAGGAGCGTAGAGCATATTTAACGCAGCTTCAACTCTCGATACCAGAGTTGCTTACGGACGCGGCCATCCTCAAAAACGTGCTCGTGCACGATTCCCCCATAGGAAACAATGGGGCTGTTTGAGCTGAAAAAAAACCTAACACCTGCAAAAAAGCCGCATTCAGCTCCTAACGCAGCCCCATTGTTTGCTATGCGGTAACCCTTCCTACGTCTGCACTTAACACTCTAACATGTACCCCGAGTCTAAACACCCCTAACCTTACACTTATTAACCCCTAATCTGCTGCCCCCGCTATCGCTGACCCCTGCATATTATTATTAACCCCTAATCTTCCGCTCCATAAACCGCCGCTACTTACATTATCCCTATGTACCCCTAATCTGGTTCCCTAACATCGCCGACCCCTATATTATATTTATTAACCCCTAATCTGCCCCCCTCAACGTCGCCTCCACCTGCCTACACTTATTAACCCCTAATCTGCCGAGCGGACCTGAGCGCTACTATAATAAAGTTATTAACCCCTAATCCGCCTCACTAACCCTATAATAAATAGTATTAACCCCTAATCTGCCCTCCCTAACATCGCCGACACCTAACTTCAATTATTAACCCCTAATCTGCCGACCGGAGCTCACCGCTATTCTAATAAATGGATTAACCCCTAAAGCTAAGTCTAACCCTAACACTAACACCCCCCTAAGTTAAATATAATTTAAATCTAACGAAATAAATTAACTCTTATTAAATAAATTATTCCTATTTAAAGCTAAATACTTACCTGTAAAATAAATCCTAATATAGCTACAATATAAATTATATTTATATTATAGCTATTTTAGGATTTATATTTATTTTACAGGTAACTTTGTATTTATTTTAACCAGGTACAATAGCTATTAAATAGTTAAGAACTATTTAATAGCTAAAATAGTTAAAATAATTACAAATTTACCTGTAAAAGAAATCCTAACCTAAGTTACAATTAAAACTAACACTATACTATCAATAAATTAATTAAATAAACTACCTACAATTACCTACAATTAACCTAACACTACACTATCAATAAATTAATTAAATACAATTCCTACAAATAAATACAATTAAATAAACTTGCTAAAGTACAAAAAATAAAAAAGAACTAAGTTACAAAAAATAAAAAAATATCTACAAACATAAGAAAAATATTACAACAATTTTAAACTAATTACACCTACTCTAAGCCCCCTAATAAAACAACAAAGCCCCCAAAATAAAAAAATGCCCTACCCTATTCTAAATTACTAAAGTTAAAAGCTCTTTTACCTTACCAGCCCTGAACAGGGCCCTTTGCGGGGCATGCCCCAAGAAGTTCAGCTCTTTTGCCTGTAAAAAAAAACCATACAATACCCCCCCCCCAACATTACAACCCACCACCCACATACCCCTAATCTAACCCAAACCCCCCTTAAATAAACCTAACACTAAGCCCCTGAAGATCATCCTACCTTGTCTTCACCTCACCAGGTATCACCGATCCGTCCTGGCTCCAAAATCTTCATCCAACCCAAGCGGGGGTTGGCGATCCATCATCCGGTGCCTGAAGAGGTCCAGAAGAGGCTCCAAAGTCTTCATCCTATCCGGGAAGAAGAGGCGATCCGGACCGGCAACCATCTTGATCCAAGCGGCATCTTCTATCTTCATCCGATGACGACCGGCTCCATCCTGAAGACCTCCACCGCGGACCCATCTTCTTCCGGCGACGTCCAACTGCAGAATGACGGTTCCTTTAAGGGACGTCATCCAAGATGGCGTCCCTCGAATTCCGATTGGCTGATAGGATTCTATCAGCCAATCGGAATTAAGGTAGGAATATTCTGATTGGCTGATGGAATCAGCCAATCAGAATCAAGTTCAATCCGATTGGCTGATCCAATCAGCCAATCAGATTGAGCTTGCATTCTATTGGCTGTTCCGATCAGCCAATAGAATGCGAGCTCAATCTGATTGGCTGATTGGATCAGCCAATCGGATTGAACTTGATTCTGATTGGCTGATTCCATCAGCCAATCAGAATATTCCTACCTTAATTCCGATTGGCTGATAGAATCCTATCAGCCAATCGGAATTTGAGGGACGCCATCTTGGATGACGTCCCTTAAAGGAACCGTCATTCTGCAGTTGGACGTCGCCGGAAGAAGATGGGTCCGCGGTGGAGGTCTTCAGGATGGAGCCGGTCGTCATCGGATGAAGATAGAAGATGCCGCTTGGATCAAGATGGTTGCCGGTCCGGATCGCCTCTTCTTCCCGGATAGGATGAAGACTTTGGAGCCTCTTCTGGACCTCTTCAGGCACCGGATGATGGATCGCCAACCCCCGCTTGGGTTGGATGAAGATTTTGGAGCCAGGACGGATCGGTGATACCTGGTGAGGTGAAGACAAGGTAGGATGATCTTCAGGGGCTTAGTGTTAGGTTTATTTAAGGGGGGTTTGGGTTAGATTAGGGGTATGTGGGTGGTGGGTTGTAATGTTGGGGGGGGTATTGTATGGTTTTTTTTTACAGGCAAAAGAGCTGAACTTCTTGGGGCATGCCCCGCAAAGGGCCCTGTTCAGGGCTGGTAAGGTAAAAGAGCTTTTAACTTTAGTAATTTAGAATAGGGTAGGGCATTTTTTATTTTGGGGGGCTTTGTTGTTTTATTAGGGGGCTTAGAGTAGGTGTAATTAGTTTAAAATTGTTGTAATATTTTTCTTATGTTTGTAGATATTTTTTTATTTTTTGTAACTTAGTTCTTTTTTATTTTTTGTAACTTAGTTCTTTTTTATTTTTTGTACTTTAGCAAGTTTATTTAATTGTATTTATTTGTAGGAATTGTATTTAATTAATTTATTGATGGTGTAGTGTTAGGTTAATTGTAGGTAATTGTAGGTAGTTTATTTAATTAATTTATTGATAGTATAGTGTTAGTTTTAATTGTAACTTAGGTTAGGATTTCTTTTACAGGTAAATTTGTAATTATTTTAACTATTTTAGCTATTAAATAGTTCTTAACTATTTAATAGCTATTGTACCTGGTTAAAATAAATACAAAGTTACCTGTAAAATAAATATAAATCCTAAAATAGCTATAATATAAATATAATTTATATTGTAGCTATATTAGGATTTATTTTACAGGTAAGTATTTAGCTTTAAATAGGAATAATTTATTTAATAAGAGTTAATTTATTTCGTTAGATTTAAATTATATTTAACTTAGGGGGGTGTTAGTGTTAGGGTTAGACTTAGCTTTAGGGGTTAATCCATTTATTAGAATAGCGGTGAGCTCCGGTCGGCAGATTAGGGGTTAATAATTGAAGTTAGGTGTCGGCGATGTTAGGGAGGGCAGATTAGGGGTTAATACTATTTATTATAGGGTTAGTGAGGCGGATTAGGGGTTAATAACTTTATTATAGTAGCGCTCAGGTCCGCTCGGCAGATTAGGGGTTAATAAGTGTAGGCAGGTGGAGGCGACGTTGTGGGGGGCAGATTAGGGGTTAATAAATATAATATAGGGGTCGGCGGTGTTAGGGGCAGCAGATTAGGGGTACATAAGGATAACGTAGGTGGCGGCGCTTTGCGGTCGGCAGATTAGGGGTTAATAAGTGTAGGCAGGTGGAGGCGACGTTGTGGGGGGAAGATTAGGGGTTAATAAATATAATATAGGGGTCGGCGGTGTTAGGGGCAGCAGATTAGGGGTACATAAGGATAACGTAGGTGGCGGTCGGCAGATTAGGGGTTAAAAAATTTTATTCGAGTGTCGGCGATGTGGGGGGACCTCGGTTTAGGGGTACATAGGTAGTTTATGGGTGTTAGTGTACTTTAGAGTACAGTAGTTTAGAGCTTTATGAACCGGCGTTAGCCCAGAAAGCTCTTAACTACTGACTTTTTTCCTGCGGCTGGAGTTTTGTCGTTAGTTGTCTAACGCTCACTTCAGAAACGACTCTAAATACCGGAGTTAGAAAGATCCCATTGAAAAGATAGGATACGCAATTGACGTAAGGGGATCTGCGGTATGGAAAAGTCGCGGATGAAAAGTGAGCGTTAGACCCTATTTTGAGTGACTCCAAATACCGGCGGTAGCCTAAAACCAGTGTTAGGAGCCTCTAACGCTGGTTTTCACGGCTACCGCCAAACTCCAAATCTAGGCCAAAGTTAATCCTATTTAAAACTAAATACTTACCTATAAAATAAACCCTAATATAGCTACAATAAAAATAATAATTATATTGTAGCTATTTTAGGATTTATTTTTATTTTACAGGCACCTTTCAATTTATTTTAACTAGGTACAATAGCTATTAAATAGTTATGAACTATTTAATAGCTTACCTAGCTAAAATAAAGAGAAATTTACCTGTAAAATAAAAACTAAACTAAGTTACAATTACACCTAACACTACACTATACTTTAATAAATTATTCCTATTTAAAACTAAATACTTACCTGTAAAATAAACCCTAAGATAGCTACAATTTAATTAATAATTACATTGTAGCTATCTTAGGATTTATATTTATTTTACAGGTAACTTTGTATTTACTTTAGCTAGTTAGAATAGTTATTAAATAGTTATTAACTATTTAATAACTACCTAGCTAAAAGAAATACAAAATTACCTGTAAAATAAATCCTAACCTAAGTTACAATTAAACCTAACACTACACTATCATTAAATACATTAAATAAACTACCTACAAATAACTACAATTAAATACAATTACATAAACTAACTAAAGTACAAAAAATAAAAAAAATAAGTTACAAACATTTAAAAAAATATTACAACAATTTTAAGCTACTTACACCTAATCTAAGCCCCCTAATAAAATAACAAACCCCCCAAAATAAAAAAATGCCCTACCCTATTCTACATTAAAAAAGTTCAAAGCACTTTTACCTTACCAGCCCTTAAAAGGGCCTTTTGTGGGGGCATGCCCCAAAGAGTTCAGCTCTTTTGCCTGTAAAAGAAAAATACAACCCCCCCCAACATTAAAACCCACCACCCACATACCCCTAATCTAACCCAAACCCCCCTTAAAATAACCTAACACTAATCTCCTGAAGATCATCCTACCTTGTCTTCACTCAGCCGAGCCACCGATGGAACTGAAGAGGACATCCGGACCGGCAGAAGTGATCATCCAAGGGGCGCTGAAGAAATCTTCCATCCGATGAAGTGATCCTCCAAGCAGCGCTGAAGAAATCTTCCATCCGGGCGAGGTCATCTTCCAAGAGGCGCTGAAGAAGTCTTCTATCCGGACGAGGTCATCTTCGAAGCCGGCTCTTGAATCTTCATCCCGCCGACGCGGAACATCCTTCTTTCCCGACGGACTACCGACGAATGAAGGCTCCTTTAAGGGACGTCATCCAAGATGGCGTCCCTTCAATTCCGATTGGCTGATAGGATTCTATCAGCCAATCGGAATTAAGGTAGGAAAAATCTGATTCAAGTTTAATCCGATTGGCTGATCCAATCAGCCAATCAGATTGAGCTTGCATTCTATTGGCTGATCGGAACAGCCAATAGAATGCAAACTCAATCTGATTGGCTGATTGGATCAGCCAATCGGATTGAACTTGAATCTGATTGGCTGATTCCATCAGCCAATCAGATTTTTCCTACCTTAATTCCGATTGGCTGATAGAATCCTATCAGCCAATCGGAATTGAAGGGACGCCATCTTGGATGACGTCCCTTAAAGGAGCCTTCATTCGTCGGTAGTCCGTCGGGAAAGAAGGATGTTCCGCGTCGGCGGGATGAAGATTCAAGACCCGGCTTCGAAGATGACCTCGCCCGGATAGAAGACTTCTTCAGCACCTCTTGGAAGATGACCTCGCCTGGATGGAAGATTTCTTCAGCGCCGCTTGGAGGATCACTTCATCGGATGGAAGATTTCTTCAGCGCCCCTTGGATGATCACTTCTGCCGGTCCGGATGTCCTCTTCAGTTCCATCGGTGGCTCGGCTGAGTGAAGACGACTAAAGGTAGGATGATCTTCAGGTGATTAGTGTTAGGTTATTTTAAGGGGGGTTTGGGTTAGATTAGGGGTATGTGGGTGGTGGGTTTTAATGTTGGGGGGGGTTGTATTTTTCTTTTACAGGCAAAAGAGCTGAACTCTTTGGGGCATGCCCCCACAAAAGGCCCTTTTAAGGGCTGGTAAGGTAAAAGAGCTTTGAACTTTTTTAATGTAGAATAGGGTAGGGCATTTTTTTATTTTGGGGGGTTTGTTATTTTATTAGGGGGCTTAGATTAGGTGTAAGTAGCTTAAAATTGTTGTAATATTTTTTTAAATGTTTGTAACTTATTTTTTTTATTTTTTGTACTTTAGTTAGTTTATGTAATTGTATTTAATTGTAGTTATTTGTAGGTAGTTTATTTAATGTATTTAATGATAGTGTAGTGTTAGGTTTAATTGTAACTTAGGTTAGGATTTATTTTACAGGTAATTTTGTATTTCTTTTAGCTAGGTAGTTATTAAATAGTTAATAACTATTTAATAACTATTCTAACTAGCTAAAATAAATACAAAGTTACCTGTAAAATAAATATAAATCCTAAGATAGCTACAATGTAATTATTAATTACATTGTAGCTATCTTAGGGTTTATTTTACAGGTAAGTATTTAGTTTTAAATAGGAATAATTTATTAAAGTATAGTGTAGTGTTAGGTGTAATTGTAAATTAGGTTAGTTTTTATTTTACAGGTAAATTTCTCTTTATTTTAGCTAGGTAAGCTATTAAATAGTTAATAACTATTTAATAGCTATTGTACCTAGTTAAAATAAATTGAAAGTTACCTGTAAAATAAAAATAAATCCTAAGATAGCTACAATATAATTATTATTTATATTGTAGCTATATTAGGGTTTATTTTATAGGTAAGTATTTAGTTTTAAATAGGATTAACTTTGGCCTAGATTTGGAGTTTGGCGGTAGCCGTGAAAACCAGCGTTAAAGGCTCCTAACGCTGGTTTTAGGCTACCGCCGGTATTTGGAGTCAGTCAAAAAAGGGTCTAACGCTCACTTTTCAGCCGCGACTTTTCCATACCGCAGATCCCCTTACGTAAATTGCGTATCCTATCTTTTCAATGGGATCTTTCTAACTCCGGTATTTAGAGTCGTGTCTGAAGTGAGCGTTAGAATTCTAACGACAAAACTCCAGCCGCAGAAAAAAGTCAGTAGTTAAGAGCTTTCTGGGCTAACGCCGGTTCATAAAGCTCTTACCTACTGTGCTCTAAAGTACACTAACACCCATAAACTACCTATGCACCCCTAAACCGAGGCCCCCCCACATCGCCGACACTCAATTAATTTTTTTTAACCCCTAATCTGCCGACCGCCACCTACGTTATACTTATGTACCCCTAATCTGCTGCCCCTAACACCGCCGACCCCTATATTATATTTATTAACCCCTAACCTGCCCCCAACAACGTCGCAGCCAGCTACCTACACTTATTAACCCCTAATCTGCCGTCCGCACGCCGCCGCCGCCAGCTACATTATAGCTATGTACCCCTAATCTGCTGCCCCTAACACCGCCGACCCCTATATTATATTTATTAACCCCTAATCTGCCCCCCACAACGTCGCCGCCAGCTACCTACACTTATTAACCCCTAATCTGCCGTCCGCACGCCGCCGCCAGCTACATTATAGCTATGTACCCCTAATCTGCTGCCCTAACATCGCCGACCCCTATATTATATTTATTAACCCCTAACCTGCCCCCCACAATGTCGCCGCCACCTACCTACAATAATTAACCCCTAATCTGCCGACCGCAAAGAGCCGCCACCTACATTATAGCTATGTACCCCTAATCTGCTGCCCCTAACACCGCCGACCCCTATATTATATTTATTAACCCCTAATCTGCCCTCCCTAACATCGCCGACACCTAACTTCAATTATTAACCCCTAATCTGCCGACCGAATCTCGCCGCTATTCTAATAAATGTATTAACCCCTAAAGCTAAGTCTAACCCTAACACTAACACCCCCTAAATTAAATATAATTTAAATCTAACGAAATTAATTAACTCTTATTAAATAAATTATTCCTATTTAAAGCTAAATACTTACCTGTAAAATAAATCCTAATATAGCTACAATATAAATTATAATGATATTATATTTTAGGATTAATATTTATTTTACAGGTAACTTTGTATTTATTTTAACCAGGTACAATAGCTATTAAATAGTTAAGAACTATTTAATAGCTAAAATAGTTAAAATAATTACAAATTTACCTGTAAAATAAATCCTAACCTAAGTTACAATTAAACCTAACACTACACTATCAATAAATAAATTAAATAAAATACCTATAATTATCTACAATTAAACCTAACACTACACTATCAATAAATAAATTAAATACAATTCCTACAAATAAATACAATGAAATAAACTAACTAAAGTACAAAAAATAAAAAAGAACTAAGTTACAAAAAATAAAAAAATATTTACAAACATTAGAAATATATTACAACAATTTTAAACTAATTACACCTACTCTAAGCCCCCTAATAAAATAACAAAGCCCCCCAAAATAAAAAAAATGCCCTACCCTATTCTAAATTACTAAAGTTCAAAGCTCTTTTACCTTACCAGCCCTGAACAGGGCCCTTTGCGGGGCATGCCCCAAGAAGTTCAGCTCTTTTGCCTGTAAAAAAAAACATACAATACCCCCCCAACATTACAACCCACCACCCACATACCCCTAATCTAACCCAAACCCCCCTTAAATAAACCTAACACTAAGCCCCTGAAGATCTCCCTACCTTGAGTCGTCTTCACCCAGCCGAGCCAAATTCTTCATCCAAGCGGAGCAAGAAGAGGTCCTCCATCCGGTAGAAGTCTTCATCCAAGCGGGGCAGAAGAGGTCTTCCATCCGATTGAAGTCTTCATCCAAGCGGAATCTTCTATCGTCATCCATCCGGAGCGGAGCGGCAGCATCCTGAAGACCTCCGACGCGGAACATCCATCCTGGCTGACGACTGAACGACGAATGACGGTTCCTTTAAATGACGTCATCCAAGATGGCGTCCCTCGAATTCCGATTGGCTGATAGGATTCTATCAGCCAATCGGAATTAAGGTAGGAATATTCTGATTGGCTGATGGAATCAGCCAATCAGAATCAAGTTCAATCCGATTGGCTGATCCAATCAGCCAATCAGATTGAGCTTGCATTCTATTGGCTGTTCCGATCAGCCAATAGAATGCGAGCTCAATCTGATTGGCTGATTGGATCAGCCAATCGGATTGAACTTGATTCTGATTGGCTGACTCCATCAGCCAATCAGGATATTCCTACCTTAATTCCGATTGGCTGATAGAATCCTATCAGCCAATCGGAATTCGAGGGACGCCATCTTGGATGACGTCATTTAAAGGAACCGTCATTCGTCGTTCAGTCGTCGGCCAGGATGGATGTAACGCGTCGGAGGTCTTCAGGATGCTGCCGCTCCGCTCCGGATGGATGACGATAGAAGATTCCGCTTGGATGAAGACTTCAATCGGATGGAAGACCTCTTCTGCCCCGCTTGGATGAAGACTTCTACCGGATGGAGGACCTCTTCTTGCTCCGCTTGGATGAAGAATTTGGCTTGGCTGGGTGAAGACGACTCAAGGTAGGGAGATCTTCAGGGGCTTAGTGTTAGGTTTATTTAAGGGGGGTTTGGGTTAGATTAGGGGTATGTGGGTGGTGGGTTGTAATGTTGGGGGGGGTATTGTATGTTTTTTTTTTACAGGCAAAAGAGCTGAACTTCTTGGGGCATGCCCCGCAAAGGGCCCTGTTCAGGGCTGGTAAGGTAAAAGAGCTTTGAACTTTAGTAATTTAGAATAGGGTAGGGCATTTTTTTATTTTGGGGGGTTTTGTTATTTTATTAGGGGGCTTAGAGTAGGTGTAATTAGTTTAAAATTGTTGTAATATATTTCTAATGTTTGTAAATATTTTTTTATTTTTTGTAACTTAGTTCTTTTTTATTTTTTGTACTTTAGTTAGTTTATTTCATTGTATTTATTTGTAGGAATTGTATTTAATTTATTTATTGATAGTGTAGTGTTAGGTTTAATTGTAACTTAGGTTAGGATTTATTTTACAGGTAAATTTGTAATTATTTTAACTATTTTAGCTATTAAATAGTTCTTAACTATTTAATAGCTATTGTACCTGGTTAAAATAAATACAAAGTTACCTGTAAAATAAATATTAATCCTAAAATAGCTATAATATAATTATAATTTATATTGTAGCTATATTAGGATTTATATTACAGGTAAGTATTTAGCTTTAAATAGGAATAATTTATTTAATAAGAGTTAATTAATTTCGTTAGATTAAAATTATATTTAACTTAGGGGGGTGTTAGTGTTAGGGTTAGACTTAGCTTTAGGGGTTAATACATTTATTAGAATAGCGGTGAGCTCCAGTCGGCAGATTAGGGGTTAATAATTGAAGTTAGGTGTCGGCGATGTTAGGGAGGGCAGATTAGGGGTTAATATTATTTATTATAGGGTTAGTGAGGTTGATTAGGGGTTAATAACTTTATAATAATAGCGGTGCGGTCCGCTCGGCAGATTAGGGGTTAATAAGTGTAGGCAGGTGGAGGCGACGTTGTGGGGGGCAGATTAGGGGTTAATAAATATAATATAAGGGTCGGCGGTGTTAGGGGCAGCAGATTAGGGGTACATAGGGATAATGTAAGTAGCGGCGGTTTACGGAGCGGCAGATTAGGGGTTAAAAATAATATACAGGGGTCAGCGATAGCGGGGGCGGCAGAATAGGGGTTAATAAGTGTAAGGTTAGGGGTGTTTAGACTCGGGGTACATGTTAGAGTGTTAGGTGCAGACGTAGGAAGTGTTTCCCCATAGGAAACAATGGGGCTGCGTTAGGAGCTGAACGCGGCTTTTTTGCAGGTGTTAGGTTTTTTTTCAGCTCAAACAGCCCCATTGTTTCCTATGGGGGAATCGTGCACGAGCACGTTTTTGAGGCTGGCCGCGTCCGTAAGCAACTCTGGTATCGAGAGTTGAAGTTGCGTTAAATATGCTCTACGCTCCTTTTTTGGAGCCTAACGCAGCCATTCTGTGGACTCTCAATACCAGAGTTATTTTAAAGGTGCGGCCAGAAAAAAGCCAGCATTAGCTACGCGGGTCGTTACCAACAAAACTCTAAATCTAGCCGTTTGTTAATAATAGAAATATTATTTAGATTTATTTAATTAATATTTAAGTTAGGGGGGTGTTAGGGTTAGTGTTAGACTTAGGTTTAGGGGTTAATAATTTTATTACAGTGGCGGCGGTGTAGGGGGGGCAGGATAGGGGTTAATAAATTTAATATAGGTTGCGGCGGGTTCAGGGAGCGGCGGTTTAGGGGTTAAACTATTTGCGGCGAGGTGCGGGATCAGCAGGATAGGGGTTAATAACTTTATTATAGAGGGCGACGGTATAGGGGGGGCAGGATAGGGATTACTAGGTATAATGTAGGTGGCAGCGGTGTCCGGGAGCGGCGGTTTAGGGGTTAATACATTTATAAGACTTGCGGCGGGGTCTAGGAGCAGCGGTTTAGATGTTAATACATTTATAAGACTTGCGGCGGGGTCTAGGAGCGGCGGTTTAGGGGTTAATACATTTATAAGACTTGCGGCAGGGTCTAGGAGCGGCGGTTTAGGGGTTAGTAACTTTATTTAGTTGTGGGGGGCTCCGGGGGCGCCGGTATAGGGGGTAGAACAGTGTAGTTTAGTGTGAGTGCTTAGTGACAGGCTATCAAGAAAGCTGTCAAACAGCCGAAGAGCAGCGAGATCGGATGAGTGATAACTCTCACAGTCCGCTGCTCATCGCCCCGCGGCTTTTTCTAGAGAAATGTAAATGCTAGAAAATGCTGTTAATACCGGATTTATCTAAGGTAAGCCTGATTACAGTGATTTAATAACAACTAGTATCATGCTTGCTGTTAAAGGTAATACTCTTATTATTTTTTCACTTTACTGAAATATAAAACGTTTGCTGGAAGTGCTTAAACGTTTTTTATATGCATATTGGTGATAAAACTTTATTGGGGCTTAGTTTTTTCCACATGGCTGGCTAAATTTTGCCTAGGGATAGTTTTGTTAGGCCTCTCACTGTGAATACATAAGTGGGAGGGGCCTAATTTAGCGCCTAAATGCGCATTAGGTTTTGCAGCCTGAGACATCCAGTTTCCCTGAAGGAGTCCCCTGAATGCTTAGGACCTCTCTGAAGGGTTTTTGTGCTTTCCAAAGTCGATTGTATGGGAAGGTAGGGCCACAGCAGAGCTGTGGCAGTTTGTTGTGACTGTTAAAAAACGTTTATTTCGTTTTTTTGATCCGTTTTTGAAACTAGGGGGTTAATCATCCATTTGCAAGTGGGTGCAATGCTCTGTTAGCCTATTATACACACTGTAAAAATTTCGTTTGATTTACTGCTTTTTATCACTGTTTTTCAAATTCTGACCTTTTTTATTTTTCTTAAAGGCACAGTACCGTTTCTTTCATGTAATTAGCAAGAGTCCATGAGCTAGTGACGTATGGGATATACATTCCTACCAGGAGGGGCAAAGTTTCCCAAACCTTAAAATGCCTATAAATACACCCCTCACCACACCCACAATTCAGTTTTACAAACTTTGCCTCCCATGGAGGTGGTGAAGTAAGTTTGTGCTTGATTCTACGTTGATATGCGCTTTGCAGCAGGCTGAAGCCCGGTTTTCCTCTCAGTGTGCAGTGAATGTCAGAGGGATGTGAAAAGAGTATTGCCTATTTGAATACAATGGTCTTCCTCTAGGGGATCTATTTCATAGGTTCTCTGTTATCGGTCGTAGAGATTTCTTCTCCTGCCTCCCTTTTCAGATCGACGATATACTCTTATATACCATTACCTCTACTGATTCTCGTTTCAGTACTGGTTTGGCTATCTACTATATGTAGATGAGTGTCCTGGGGTAAGTAAGTCTTATTTTTTGCGACACTCTAAGCTATGGTTGGGCACTTTATATGTAAAGTTCTAAATATATGTGTTTAAACTTATATTTGCCATGATTCAGGATAATCAGTATTCCTTCATTCAGACTGTCAGTTTCATTATTTGGGATAATCATATGAATAAATATTTTTTTCTTACCTTGAAAATTTTCAATTGACTTTTTTCCCTGCGGGCTGTTAGGCTCGTGGGGGCAGAAATGCTTCAATTTATTGCGTCATTCTTGGCGTGAACTTTTTTGGTGCAAAATTTTGTCATTTCCGGCGCCGTAGTTGATGCCGGAAGTTTGTTCGTTGTTACGTCATTTTTTGACGCATGTGTGTTCAGATGTTTTTTTGCGCCAAAAAATGTGGGCGTCGTTTTCGGCGTCAGAGGATGTGTCGTCATACTTGGCGCCAAAAAATATGGGCGTCATACTTGGCGCCAATAATGTGGGCGTCATACTTGGCGCAAAAAATGTGGGCGTCATACTTGGCGCCAAAAATGTGGGTGTCATACTTGTTCCACTTTTTCTCACATTATTTAAGTCTCACGTTTTTGTTGCTTCTGGTTGCTAGAGGTTTGTTTGTTTTGCATTTTTTCCCATTCCTGAAACTGTCATTTAAGGAATTTGATAATTTTGCTTTATATGTTGTTTTTTTCTATTACATATTGCAAGATTTTTCGTACACTGTTCCTGTATCAAAACATGCCGAGGGATTCCTGTTGACTGAGATCAGTCCTACCAAAGCTAAGTTCATTTATTTTAAATGTTATGAATGTTTATCTTTAGCTATGGTTTGTAATAAGTTATCATGATAAACTTTTACATGCAGAATCCATTAGTATTTATGCTTTATATATTGCTATTCTTTTTACATCTTATGTACAAGATATACTTAGAAAATTTATAAGAATATTTTTCTGATTCTATTTTAAAGGCTTTGTCTGACATCCCGCCTTCTAATAAAATTTTTAGGTCTTTTTCAAACTTCTTTTTTAGTTGATGAAGTTTCAAAATGACCAACAACATACTGAATTATCCTTCTCTGATGGTGTTTTTTCTCATTCAGAATTTTTTCTTCATCAGATATTGACACTAACAAATCTACTTTTTTATTTTTTAATAGAGTACATTTGTTCTTTGTTCAAAAGGTGTTGATTATTTTGGATATTGAAGTAACTAGTTCTTTTGATTTTAAAGACTAGCTAACATTTAAATTCTGCTTATTTATCTTCTGTGGTTTCTTCAGAGGTTTTTTTCCAGTTCCTGATACTAGGCAATGGAATAGGCCGTTAGTATTCTCTTTTGAGGAAAGATTCCCCAAGTTAATGGGGCTATCTCTACTTCTGCTAAATATACTATTATTCTTATAGCAAAAAGTATTTATTTTTTTCCTTCAGATGGTCATATCTTATTTAAGGAAAATTATTTTCAGGTACTTTTCTTAGACCTGTAATTTATTTGGCTGATGTTGCAATTGCTTCATCTTTCTGGTTGGATACTTTAAGATCAAGTATCGGATTATGACTTGTTTAGCATTGTTAAAAGGACAAAATCTACTACTTATTTGAAGTTCAGACTAAGTGCTTTTGCATTGTCTTGTTTTCTTGCATTTGTTGATTGTGCAACTCCAGTGTGTTGACTGGTCCTTTAACTTAATTAACATGCTAATAATTTCATTTGTGTTGTCATTTTATTAAATATTTTTGCAAATGAGGTTTAATCTATGTCTTTAGCTGTTTTAGCTAGAAGAACTTTGTGATTTCAATCTTGGAATGCTAATTTGATTTCTAAAATCCATATTTCTTTTTTCCAAGATAATCAATTAGTTGGTTCATAATTGGATTCAATTCTTTACCTGTTACTATGGGCTTCAAGATTGAGTTCTAAGACTAAAACTTTAAGCTTATATTAGTTTTCTGTTCTTACTAAGGAATGGAGTCCTGAATTCTTCATTCAATTAAGCCTTTTAAAAGTCAGCTCCCCAAATTTGCATGTATTTGCGGTTCTTATTCCAGCTTGGCTGGTAGGGGGCAGGTTAAGACTTTTTTAAAATTTGTTTGGTTCTATTCGGTCCAAACTTCTTAGACTTTGGGTACAGAATAGGATTCAGAGTAAAACCATCTGTGAGAAGTCTTTTTTCTCTATCGTATTCCAGCTATTCCAGTAAGACTAACACTTTCCTGAAGTGTGTTTCAGACCTATATGTTTTGGGTACTGGTGAAGTGCGGCTGGTCACCCGTTGGGGCTCAAGCGCTGCTCAGACCTGGAGTCTTCTGGGGTATTTATTCCAGTTCCATTTTTAGGAACTGGGTTTTGGGGTTTTATTCAAGACTATTCATTGTTCCAAAGATAGAAAATATTTTTGAATTGTCATATAAATGTACCATCTTTTAGAATGGTGTTTATATGGTCTATTCTGCCTTTTTGGTCAGTGATGGCATTATTTGTTTACATTAGATACAATAGATGCATATCTTCATTTTCTGTTTTCATTCAGATTATTTTTATTTTCTGAGATTCTCTTTTTTTGACAAGCATTACCAATTTGTTGCTTTTCCTTCTGGTCTAGCGACAGCTCTAAGAATCTTTTCAAGGTTCTCAGTGTTCCTTATTTGGACGGTATTGTGGTACTGGCTCAGTCTTTTCATTCTGTGGAATTTCATACGATTCAACTTTGTTGTTTCTTCAAGACATGGTTAGAGGATCTTTTTATCAAAAGCTCCTTGATTCCTCACACAAGGGTCACCTTTTTTAGGTTTCCAGATAAATTGTGTCAATGTTTTTGTCTCTAACAGACAAGTGACAAGTTTATTGGGTTCCGTTTGTCGGAATTTTCAGTCTCTATTATTTTCTTCAAGTTGCTATATATGCATGGAAGTTTTAGGTTTCATGGCTGCAGCATTGGATTCGATTCCCTTTGCTCATTTAGGAAACCTTTCCAGTTTCTTATACTGAATAATGGTGCAGGGATTCTAGGATATCACTTTTTATATCTTTGAATCCTAATGTTTAACTATCTTTGATTTGGTGGTTAAGATCACCATCATTTAGTTCTACAGGTCTCTTCAGTTCTTTCAACCTGGACCATGATCTCTACAGATGCGAGTCTTTTAGGTTGGAAGGCTGTCTGAGGATCTCTGTCAGCACAAGGGGTTTGGAAATCTCAGGAGGCGAGATTAACATTTCATATTTTTGGAACTCCGTGCATTCTCAGAGTTCTTCAGTTTGGTTTCTTTTTGAAGAAGAGACGTTTATTGTTTTTTCAGACAGACAATGTCACAACTGTGGCGTATGTCAATCATCAGGGTGGGACTATCAGTTCTTAGGCTGTGACAGAAGTATTTCAGATATTTGCTTGGGCTAAATCCAGCTCCTATCTAATTTCTGTGGTCTTTTTCCCAGGTATAGACAATTGGGAAGCGGATTATCTCTGTTAATCAAGCTTTACATCCGGGAGAATGGTCCTTTTACCCAGATATGTTTTTCAATTTTTCAGATGTGAGGGCTTCCAGAAATAGATCTGTTGGCATCTCATCTAAACAAGGAACTTCCCAGGGGCCTATTCAGGTCCGGGGATCCTCAGGCGGAAGTAGTGTATGCATTGACACTTCCTTGGAATTATCAATCTGCCTATATTTTTTCATCTCTGGTTCTTCTTTTAAGAGTGATTTTCAAAATCATCAGAGAGCAATCTTTGGTGTGGCTGGTGGCTCCAGCATGGCCACACAGGTTTTGGTATATGGTTCTTGTTCGGATGTTCAGTTGCCAATCTTGGTTTCTTCCATTAAGGCCAGACCTTATATCTTAACATTCGTTTTTTTCATCAGGAATTCAAATTATTAATGTGATGGTATGAAAATGTAACGCTTAGTACTTAGTCTTAGAAATTTCTCTGAAGTTTCTGTGACTCAGTAATTAATACTATGTTGCAGGCTTGTAAATCTGTGTCTAGTAGGATTTATTATCGAGTTTGGAAGATTTACATCTCATGATGCTCTTCTTATGAATTCTCTTGGCATTCTTTTAGAATTCCTAGGATTTTTTAGTTTCTTCATAAGGTTTTGTCTGCATGTTCCTTGAAGGACAAATCTCTGCTTTTCCTGTGCTGTTTCACAGTAAGAATTGCTAAATCTTTCTGATATTCATTGTTTTGTTCAGGCTTTGGTTCGTATCAAGCCTGTCATTAAGCCAATTTCTCCTCTTTGGAGTCTTAATTGATTCTGAAGGCTTTACAGGCTCTTCTGTGTGAGCATATGCTTTCTTTGGACATTAATTATTTCATGGAAAGTATTGTTCTTTTCAGACATCTCTTCAGCTAGAACAGTTTTTGAATTATCTGTTCTTTCTTGTGAATCTCCTTGTTCTGATTTTTCATCAGGATAAGGTGGTTTTTGCTGTCCTCATTTCAATTTTCACCTAAAGTTGTGAATTCTAACAACATTAGTGGAGGAATTATTGTCTTTTCCTTGTGTCCTAATCCTAAGAATCCTTTGGTAAGATTCTTACATTCTTTGGATGTGGTAAGAGTTTTGAAATATTATGTTGAAGCTACTCAGATTTCAGACAGACTTCTAGTCTATTTGTTATCTTTTCTGGTTTTAGGAAGGTCAGAAGGCTTCTGCCATTTCTTTCGCATCTTGGTTAAAGCTTTTGATTCATCATGCTTATTTGGAGTCGGGTTAATCCCCGTCTCAGATGATTACGGCTCATTCTACTAGGTCAGTTTCTACTTCCTGGGCTTTTTAAGAATGAAGCTTCTGTTGATCAGATTTGCAAAGCAATGACTTGGTCTTCTTTGCATACTTTTACTAAATTCTACCATTTTGATGTTTTTTTTTCTTTAGAAGCAGTTTTTGGTAGAATAGTACTTCAGGCAGCTGTTTCAGTTTGATTCTTCTGCTTATAATTTCAGTTTTTTTCATTATAAAAATTGAAACTTTTGATTTGGGTAGTGGATTAATTTTTTAGCGGAATTGGCTGTCTTTATTTTATCCCTCCCTCTCTAGTGACTCTTGCGTGGAAGTTCCACATCTTGGGTATCTGCTATCCCATACGTCACTAGCTCATGGACTCTTGCTAATTACATGAAAGAAAACATAATTTATGTAAGAACTTACCTGATAAATTAATTTCTTTCATATTAGCAAGAGTCCATGAGGCCCACCCTTTTTGTGGTAGTTATGATTTTTGTATAAAGCACAATTATTCCAATTCCTTATTTTGATGCTTTCGCTCCTTTCTTATCACCCCACTTCTTGGCTATTCGTTAAACTGAATTGTGGGTGTGGTGAGGGCTGTATTTATAGGCATTTTAAGGTTTGGGAAACTTTGCCCCTCCTGGTAGGAATGTATATCCCATACGTCACTAGCTCATGGACTCTTGCTAATATAAAAGAAATGAATTTATCAGGTAAGTTTTTACATAAATTATGTTTTTTATTTTTTGCTTGTTTACTTTCATTAACCCCTTAATGACCGGACCATTTTTCAATTTTCTTACCCTTAATGACAATGGCTATTTTTACATTTCTGCAGTGTTTGTGTTTAGCTGTAATTTCCCTCTTACTCATTTACTGTACCCACACATATTATATACCGTTTTTCTCGCCATTAAATGGACTTTCTAAGGATACCATTATTTTCATCATATCTTATAATTTCCTATAAAAAAAATATAAAATATGAGGAAAAAATTGAAAAAAACACACTTTTTCTAACTTTGACCCCCAAAATCTGTTACACATCTACAATCAACAAAAAACACCTATGCTAAATAGTTTCTAAATTTTGTCCTGAGTTTAGAAATACCCAATGTTTACATGTTCTTTACTTTTTTTGCAAGTTATAGGGCCATAAATACAAGTAGCACTTTGCTATTTCCAAACAACTTTTTTTCAAAATTAGCGCTAGTTACATTGGAACCCTGATATCTGTCAGGAATACCTGAATATCCCTTGACATGTATATATTTTTTTTTAGAAGACAACCCAAAGTATTGATCTAGGCCCATTTTGGTATATTTCATGCCACCATTTCACCGCCAAATGTCATCAAATAAAAAAAAAAGTTCACTTTTTCACAAATTTTGTCACAAACTTTAGGTTTCCCACTGAAATTATTTACAAACAGCTTCTGCAATTAAGGCACAAATGGTTGTAAATGCTTCTTTGGGATCCCCTTTGTTCAGAAATAGCAGACTTATATGGCTTTGGGGTTGCTTTTTGGTAAGTAGAAGGCCGCTAAATGCTGCTACGCACCACACGTAAATTATGCCCAGCAGTTAAGGGGTTAATTAGGTAGGTTGTAGGGAGCTTGCAGGGTTAATTTTAGCTTTAGGGTAGAGATCAGCCTCCCACCTGACACATCCCACCCCCTGATCCCTCCCAAACAGTTCTCTTCCCTCCCCCACCCCACAATTGTCCCCGCCATCTTAAGTACTGACAGAAAGTCTGCCAGTACTAAATAAAAGGAGTTTTTCTTTTTTTTAATAAAAAAAAATAAAATGTTTTAGCTGTGATGGACCCCTGCCTTAGCCCCAACCTCCATGATCCCCCCCCCAGCTCTCTAACCCTCTCCCCTACCTAATTGCCGCCATCTTGGGTACTGGCAGCTGTCTGCCAGTACCCAATTTGCCCCAAAAACAAGTGTTTTTTTTATCTTTTTTGCCATTTTAAAATGTTTTCTGTAGTGTAGCAGCCCCCCACAATACCCCAACCCCCTCCCCCTCCCAGATCCTTATATATTTATTGATTTTATTCTTTTTTTCCCCCACTTCCCTCCTCATTGGTGTCAGTGGGTAGCTAATCGCGCGCACGCGCATGCGCGCCCCCGCACGCTCCCGGCACCCGGCGTGCACATTGCACTTACAGGAGCCGGATGCCGGGTAGCGATGGGCCGCCCACCCGCCTCCCTGTTATGCTCCCACCCACCAACGAACCGGCACCATCGCTACCGGTGCAGAGAGGGCCACAGAGTGGCTCTCTCTGCATCGGAGTCTTCTGAAAGGGTATTGCAGGATGCCTCCATATGGAGGCATCACTGCAATACCCTGAGAGCTGCTGGAAGCTATTGCGATCGCTTCCAGCACTCTCTTAGACAACTGACGTACCAGGTACGTCTATTGTCATTAACTGTAAGTTAATGCATGATGTACCTGGTACGTCAGTTGTCATTAAGGGGTTAAAGTGTTTTCCAAGCTTGCTGGTCTCTTTGCTAGTCTGTTTAAACATGTCTGACATAGAGGAAACTCCTTGTTCATTATGTTTAGAAGCCATGGTGGAAGCCCCTATTAGAATGTGTACCAAATGTACTGATTTCACTTTAAGTTATAAAGATCATATTCTGTCTTTAAAAGATTTATCACCAGAGGAAACTGACAAGGGGGAAGTTATGCCGACTAACTCGCCTCACGTGTCAGAACCTTTAACTCCCGCTCAAGGGAGTCCCGCTCAAGAGGCGCCAAGTACATCTAGCGCGCCCATGGCGTTTACTTTACAAGACATGGCGGCAGTCATGGATAATACCCTTTCAGCAGTATTATCCAGACTACCTGGGTTACAAGGAAAGCAAGACAGCTCTGGGGTTAGAAGGAATACAGAGCACTCTGACGCTTTAGTAGCTATGTCTGATACCCCCTCACAAAATGCAGAAGCTGAGGAAGGAGAGCTTCTTTCTTTGGGTGATTTTTCTGACTCAGGGAAGATGCTTCAACCTGATTCTGATATGTCAACATTTAAATTTAAGCTTGAACACCTCCGCGTGTTGCTCAGGGAGGTTTTAGCTACTCTGAATGACTGTGACACCATTATAGTGCCAGAGAAAATGTGCAGATTGGATAAATACTATGCAGTGCCTGTTTACACTGATGTTTTTCCAATACCTAAAAGGTTTTCAGAAATTATTACTAAGGAATGGGATAGACCAGGTGTTCCGTTCTCTCCCCCTCCTGTTTTTAAGAAAATGTTTCCCATAGATTCTGCTACACGGGACTTATGGCAAACGGTCCCTAAGGTGGAGGGAGCAGTTTCTACCCTAGCTAAGCGTACTACTATCCCTGTCGAGGACAGTTGTGCTTTCCTAGATCCAATGGATAAAAAGTTAGAGGGTTACCTTAAGAAAATGTTTATTCAACAAGGTTTTATTCTACAGCCTCTTGCATGCATTGCCCCAGTCACTGCTGCTGCGGCTTTCTGGTTTGAGTCTCTGGAAGAGGCCTTACAGGTAGAGACCCCATTGGATGATATACTTGACAAGCTTAGAGCACTTAAGCTAGCCAATTCATTTGTTTCTGATGCCATTGTTCATTTAACTAAACTAACGGCTAAGAATTCTGGTTTTGCTATTCAGGCGCGTAGGGCGCTATGGCTTAAATCATGGTCGGCTGACGTTACTTCAAAGTCTAAGCTTCTTAATATTCCCTTCAAGGGGCAGACCCTACTCGGGCCTGGATTGAAGGAGATCATTTCTGATATTACTGGAGGAAAAGGTCATGCCCTTCCTCAGGATAGGTCTAACAAGTTAAGGACCAAACAAACTAATTTTCGTGCCTTTCGAAACTTTAAGACAAGTGCGGCATCAACTTCCTCTAATACAAAACAAGAGGGAAATTTTGCCCAGTCCAAGCCGGTCTGGAGACCTAACCAGGCTTGGAACATAGGTAAGCAGGCCAAGAAGCCTGCTGCTGCCTCTAAGACTGCATGAAGGATTGGCCCCCGATCCGGTAGCGGATCTAGTAGGGGGCAGACTTTCTCTCTTCACCCAGGCTTGGGCAAGAGATGTCCAGGATCCCTGGGCATTGGAAATTGTGTCCCAGGGATATCTTCTGGACTTCAAAGCTTCCCCTCCAAAAGGGAGATTTCACCTTTCACAATTATCTGCAAACCAGATAAAGAGAGCGGCATTCTTACATTGTATTCAAGACCTCCAAGTTATGGGAGTGATCCATCCAGTTCCAAAGGAGGAACAGGGTCAAGGTTTCTATTCAAATCTATTTGTGGTTCCCAAAAAAGAGGGAACCTTCAGACCAATATTAGATCTCAAGATCCTAAACAAATTTCTCAGGGTCCCATCCTTCAAGATGGAGACTATTCGAACCATCCTACCTATGATCCAGGAGGGTCAATACATGACTACCGTGGACTTAAAGGATGCTTATCTTCACATTCCGATACACAAAGATCATCATCGGTTTCTCAGGTTTGCCTTCCTAGACAGGTATTACCAGTTTGTGGCTCTTCCCTTTGGGTTAGCTACAGCTCCAAGAATCTTTACGAAGGTTCTGGGGTCACTTCTGGTGGTCCTAAGGCCGTGGGGCATAGCAGTAGCCCCTTACTTAGACGACATTCAGATTTAGGCGTCAAATTTCCAAATTGCCAAGTCTCATACGGACATTGTTCTGGCATTCCTGAGGTCACATGGGTGGAAAGTGAACGAAAAGAAGAGTTCTCTATCCCCTCTCACAAGAGTTTCCTTCCTGGGAACTCTGATAGATTCTGTAGAAATGAGGATTTACCTGACAGAGACCAGGTTATCAAAACTTCTAAATTCCTGCCGTGTTCTTTATTCTACTTCTCGCCCTTCAGGGGCTCAATGTATGGAAGTAATCGGCTTAATGGTAGTGGCAATGGACATAGTGCCATTTGCCCGCCTACATCTCAGACCGCTGCAACTCTGCATGCTCAATCAGTGGAATGGGGATTACACAGATTTGTCCCCTCTACTAAATCTGGATAAAGAGACCAGGGATTCTCTTCTCTGGTGGCTATCTCTGGTCCATCTGTCCAAAGGTATGACCTTTCGCAGGCCAGATTGGACAATAGTAACAACAGACGCCAGCCTTCTGGGCTGGGGGGCAGTCTGGAACTCTCTGAAGACTCAGGGATCGTGGACTCAGGAGGAGGTTTTCCTTCCGATAAACATTCTGGAACTAAGAGCGATATTAAATGCTCTTCAGGCTTGGCCTCAGCTAGCGACAATGAGGTTAATCAGATTTCAGTCGGACAACATCACGACTGTAGCTTACATCAACCATCAAGGGGGAACAAGGAGTTCCCTAGCGATGTTGGAAGTTTCAAAGATAATTCATTGGGCAGAGATTCACTCTTGCCACCTATCAGCTATCCATATCCCAGGAGTAGAGAACTGGGAGGCGGATTTTCTAAGTCGACAGACTTTTCATCCGGGGGAGTGGGAGCTCCATCCGGAGGTGTTTGCACAGTTGATTCAACGTTGGGGCAAACCAGAACTGGATCTCATGGCGTCTCGCCAGAACGCCAAGCTTCCTTGTTACGGATCCAGGTCCAGGGATCCCAAGGCAGCGCTGATAGATGCTCTAGCAGCGCCTTGGTCCTTCAAACTGGCTTATGTGTTTCCACCGTTTCCTCTGCTCCCTCATCTGATTGCCAAAATCAAGCAGGAGAGAGCATCAGTGATTTTGATAGCACCTGCGTGGCCACGCAGGACTTGGTATGCAGATCTGGTGGACATGTCATCCTTTCCACCATGGACTCTGCCTCTAAGACAGGACCTTCTACTTCAGGGTCCTTTCAACCATCCAAATCTAATTTCTCTGCGAATGACTGCCTGGAGATTGAACGCTTGATTTTATCAAAGCGTGGCTTCTCCGAGTCAATCATTGATACCTTAATTCAGGCATGAAAGCCTGTCACTAGGAAAATCTATCATAAGATATGGTGTAAATATCTTCATTGGTGTGAATCTAAGGGTTACTCATGGAGTAAGGTCAGGATTCCTAGGATATTGTCTTTTCTCCAAGATGGATTGGAGAAGTGTTTGTCAGTGAGTTCTTTAAAGGGACAGATTTCTGCTCTGTCTATTCTTTTGCACAAGCGTCTGGCGGATGTTCCAGACGTTCAGGCATTTTGTCAGGCTTTAGTTAGAATCAAGCCTGTGTTTAAACCCGTTGCTCCGCCATGGAGTTTAAATTTAGTTCTTAAAGTTCTTCAAGGGGTTCCATTTGAACCCTTGCATTCCATAGATATCAAGCTTTTATCTTGGAAAGTTCTGTTTTTGGTAGCTATAGAGTTTCTGAGTTATCTGCCTTACAGTGTGATTCCCCTTATCTGATCTTCCATGCAGATAAGGTAGTTTTGCGTACCAAACCTGGGTTTTTACCTAAGGTGGTATCTAATAAGAATATCAATCAGGAGATTGTTTTTCCGTCACTGTGTCCTAATCCTTCTTCAAAGAAGGAACGTCTATTACACAATCTTGATGTGGTTCGTGCTTTAAAGTTTTATTTACAAGCTACTAAAGATTTTCGTCAAACATCTGCATTGTTTGTTGTCTACTCTGGACAGAGGAGAGGCCAAAAGGCTTCGGCAACTTCTCTTTCGTTTTGGCTAAGGAGTATAATACGCTTAGCTTATGAGACTGCTGGCCAGCAGCCTCCTGAAAGGATTACAGCTCATTCTACTAGAGCGGTAGCTTCCACATGGGCTTTTAAAAATGACGCTTCTGTTGAACAGATTTGTAAGGCGGCGACTTGGTCTTCGCTTCATACTTTTTCAAAGTTCTATAAATTTGATACTTTTGCTTCTTCGGAGGCTATTTTTGGGAGAAAGGTTTTGCAGGCAGTGGTACCTTCCGTTTAAGTACCTGCCTTGTCCCTCCCTTCATCCTTGTCCTATAGCTTTGGTATTGGTATCCCACAAGTAATGGATGATCCGTGGACTGGATACACCTTACAAGAGAAAACATAATTTATGCTTACCTGATAAATTTATTTCTCTTGTGGTGTATCCAGTCCACGGCCCGCCCTGTCATTTTAAGGCAGGTATATTTTATTTTTAAACTACAGTCACCACTGCACCCTATGGTTTCCCCTTTCTCTTGCTTGTCTTCGGTCGAATGACTGGGAGTGGCAGGGAGAGGAGAAGCTATATAGACAGCTCTGCTGTGGGTGATCCTCCTGCAGCTTCCTGTTGGGAAGGAGAATATCCCACAATTAATGGATGATCCGTGGACTGGATACACCACAAGAGAGATAAATTTATCAGGTAAGCATAAATTATGTTTTTATCCCTCCCTCTCTAGTGACTCTTGCTTGGAAGTTCCACATCTTGGGTATCTGCTATCCCATAAGTCACTAGCTTAGCTCATGGACTCTTGCTAATTACATGAAAGAAAACATAATTTATGTAAGAACTTACCTGATAAATTCATTTCTTTCATATTAGCAAGAGTCCATGAGGCCAACCCTTTTTGTGGTGGTTATGATTTTTTTGTATAAAGCACAATTATTCCAATTCCTTATTTTTGATGCTTTCGCTCCTTTCTTATCACCCCACTTCTTGGCTATTCTGAATTGTGGGTGTGGTGAGGGGTGTATTTATAGGCATTTTAAGGTTTGGGAAACTTTGACCCTCCTGGTAGGAATGTATATCCCATACGTCACTAGCTCATGGACTCTTGCTAATATGAAAGAAATTAATTTATCAGGTAAGTTCTTACATAAATTATGTTTTTTTCTTGCTGCCTGGAGAATAGCTTCTTTTTCTGGAAACCTGAGCATTTTAACTATGATATCCCTGGGTGGATAGTCTCCTTTTGGTTTGACTTTAAGGGCCCTGTGTGCCCTTTCCAATTGGAAGTTGTCTTCGGTTACACTGCCTGTAATTGCTTGAAATAGCGCTCTGAGGTAGTTTTGCAAATCCGGTTGAGTTATGGTTTCTGGGATTCCTTTAATGCGTATATTACTTCTACGAGTACGGTTCTCCAGATCCTCCATTTTGTCATGGAGAATATCTATTTCTTGTTGGTGATCTTGGGTTTTCTGAGATATAGCTGAGATATTTTTTTCTACTGCATACTCATTGTCTTCAAGTGCTAATACCCTTGTACCCAGATCTGATATCTCATGCTTGATTTCTGCAAGGCTATTAGTAATTGTGGTTTGGAAAGAGTCCATCTTGTCCCACATTTTCTCAAAATTCTTATTGATATCCTGCTTTGAGACAAGGGCTTTGATATCTTCTCTTCTGACTGGGGTTAAATTTGCAGCGCTGCTTTGAAGGTCTGTGTCCGCCTCTATATCCGCTTCCTGATCTGCCTCTTGTGATTCTGTTGCTTTCTTTCCTTTAGAAGGCCTGAAAAACAGTCTAGCTGTTGCTGATTTTCCAGTGGAGGGTGTTTTATTCAGCTTCCTAGCAGCCATGACTACTTCAGTATTTGTCAGTTTCGTTATATCAGTGGAGGATTAAATGGAGTTAAACAATATATTAATATTCAGACCCAGAGCAATGATGTGTTTGCTAGTGTTCCTATGACTTATTAATCCCAGCCATGCAGTGTCTTTATTATATATATAACGCAGTTCCCTGTAGATTATTGTGAGGCCTTCAAGGTGCATTCCTACCTTCTTGTGTGGACTTTCAATTTTTCAGCACCTAAGGGCCTTTAACCAATTGCTATATATTTTGCCGGTACTGCGTTTGTTTGTTTTTTGGGAGAGCTTGTTGTGATCTACTTTCCTAGCAAGGCTGCATAGCTGTGTCAGGCGAGCAGTGATGGCGCTATATTGTGTTAAATAATTGAAACTGGAGCTTCTGGAATTTTTTACATGCTTCTAATGTGATTTACATTGCGGATTACTGTGTCAAAAGCTCCAATCCTCACTTGTCAGCACTCTGCGACTTACATTATAGTTCCTCCTCGTGGAAGAACAAAATGGCGCTTCCTTCATGTGCACCCGGAGCTCTCCTCAATCTGCCCCCTATGTGTGCGTACGGATCCGGTGTTGGGAACCGTCTATTGTGCCCCACTACATTCCTGGGGGTTGGCTAGACTAATTGACGTTAGTATGTCCGGCTGAACCTTGTTTATAGCTCCTTTGCTATATATCTTGCACGGAGCATTACAGCTATACGACCATTCCTGTTCACGCCCAGGCTCCGCCCCAGGTATTCCTATATGAAGGGGGACAGAGCCAACATAACCCAGCACAGTTTGGTACAAAAATGTGTGTATTGTGGAAATAAACACACTTACATGTTCTGAATCACCTCCAGGTGCAATATAAGCAGGCTGGAGCTTCTCAGCCACCCAGCTGACTGATTAAGAGTTAACAGTTCACAAAAAACTCCCAAAGAGTTTAGGGATGATAGATGCACATAAAAAAAGCAGCAGCAAATGTATAGATAAAAATATACTTTAATAAAAGTGACGCGATCCACAGCCTCTGCAGAGGTTTTTAAGGCTATACACAAATTAAATGAAATACATTTGCTATATAAAGGGATAAAACAATCCAATAGGGCAAAATATTAACAAGATACACCTGTATGTATCATCAATAGGTAATTAGTTGCTATGGTAACCCAAACAAACCAACCCTCCCAGCAATGACCTCACAAAGATAAATTAGGCATAAGTTATACATAGTAATTGTCTACAACCAGCGATAATGAATAAACACATACATAACTCAGAGAAAATGTACACCAATACACTTTTAAGACACTACATAGATTGCAATCCTATCTTCATAATTCCCCGCTTAATATAGAGTCAATAATAATATAATAATGAACAATTCCCACAGTTGTAACAATAGAGAATCAATGACAATATGGTAATAAATCCCCACAATGGTGATCTATAATTAATTTAGGATTTATCTATAATCAGCATAAGCACATAACAATCAATTGACTAATGCATGATTCCGATAAAGTACTTTGGCATAAAGATTGTAATCCTATACTAGTATACAAAACACTATATAAAATAACAATATAGAGAGATTAAAATGAAACAAAACAAATCACCATGACAACTCGAGCATAATAATAATAATAAAAGCCAATCACAATCAGGCCCCCCCCCCAATATGGCAGCCCCAAGCGGGACCCTCATTGCCCCAAAGAGTAAAAAGGCCCTTTGGAAATGGGAATCAAGAGGTAAATCACTCTCCCACAAAAAGAATAAATTACAAAAACTAATGAATGGTTTTTTTAATTTATCATCTCGTGATCCTTCAGATGATGACATGAGTCTTAGGGAGAGGTTTATCCTTTAGTCCCTCAAATAAATGTAATGTTTACAACTATATGTTGACATCAATAGTTACACAAGTTAAAGCTTTCATTGCAAATATATTTTGCAGATAAAAAGATCAAGGATGATAAATTGAGGGCTATTACCACTGACTCGATAGACTCACATGTGAGTGGGGGTTTCTTTGTGTATGAGCCTGAAATCTTAATGGAAGACTTGTTTGACAAATGTATTCATTCTAACTTGAAACCGAGATCTTCCTTCATTCCTGCAAAAACTGCTACTAACAACCATATTGATATTTTTTCAAATTAATTTTGGAAGACTTAGAGAAGTTATCAAAAGACCGCAAAAAATTGAGGTACAAATACAACCTGAATCCAGGTGAATGTAAAATTTTAGCCAGCTTGTACAGTGACCCTAATTTGGTCATTAGACAAGTGGACAAGGGGTGAGGCGTAGTGTTGCAGGACATCCAGGATTATATTGTGGAAGCAAATAGGATTTTGAATTAAACTGATTATTATCAGACACTTCAACATGATCCTACTATTGCTTACCAGAACCAGTTAAATTAAATCTTACAACCTGGTTTGGAACAAGGTATCATGACAAAACAAGAAAGAGACTATTGATATCCCAAATATCCTGGTACTGCATTCTACTACCACCTCCCCAAGATCCATAAGGTTCCAGTGAAACCCCAAGGCCAGCCCATAATTGCGGGTATATATTGATTTCTTTTTACAGAAATTTGTAACATCTTTACTTTCCTATATTAAGGATTCATCAGATCTACTACTTAAATTCAATAGCGTATCAATAAACAAAGACAGTTGGTGGATCACATGTGATGTTGGGCAGTCAGATGGTGGAACAGTTTCTTCTAAAACCTATTTTAAAAGTGTAGATTGCAACAGCTTTCTACACTATAAGAGTAATTATTGTTGGAAAAACAATGTGCCTTATGGACAGTTCATGAGAATTAGAAGAAACTGTTCCACCATCCAGTACTATGATGAGCAGGCAAGAGTTATTGGCAATAGTTTCCTGGAAAAGGGATACCCTGCAAATCTTATTGAAAGGAACCTTAATAAAGTTAGAGAAGATAAAGAAAAAGCCAAACAAGATACTTTTAAAGAATCTAATCCCCCGCTGTTTGTCACAAAATTCATCTCAAATCATCGAGAAATGAATAAGATCTTGTGCAAACATTGGTCGGTTTTAACTAGTGATACCATACTTTGTGATATAGTTGGTCCCAAGCCTAAAGTGGTATACAGAAGGGCACCAACACTAAAGACGACCCTGGCACCTAGTAAGGGATAAAAAACAAATACTATCACATCCTATTTTAAGGATTTGACTGTAAATCTTAATAAGAATAGCATGTCCAAATGTTTCAGAAAACAATGTGGGATGTGTAAACATAAAGAACATGGGACATCATCATTTAAGTCCAATACAACAAATGAGCAATTTCCAATTAAGAGCCATATGACATGTGAATCCACCTTTGTCATATACCTTCTGTACTGCCAATGTGGGGTCCAATACGTTGGCCGCACTTATAGAAAGGTAAAAAGGAGGTGTAGCGAACATGCGTATAACATCAAGAAAAAGATAACATCTCACAGTGTGTCTAGACACTGTGCTCATTTACATAAAGGAAATAAAAACAAAAATATGATGAAAATCATTCCAATAGAACAAATAAGTAGATCTCAAACTAACGCTTTTCTCACACTCAGACGTAAAGAATCCTTTTGGATTTCAAAGTTAAGGACTCTCCAACCGGAGGGACTTAACGAGAATTTGGATATGGCTGCTTTTACATAGGACATCATCACATTTCTATATATAGTTTCCTCTGTTGTGGTTAGATATGATATTTAGTGTTCTAGTTTATAGTACCGTTAGCTCCACCTTCTGACTAATGAGACACTACATCAGCATGTCATTGCTACCATTTGAAGTTTACACTACATATGAGAGTTATATTTTATTATTTAATATTTCCTTTACACATAGGGGGGTAGTTATCAAGCCGTCAACCTCAAATACGCTGGAATTCCGCAGCGTATTTGTGGCGAGGCTGATACGCCTTAGTTATCAAAGGCTCGAGACCGGCAAAAGTAGAATTTTGTGACGTCAGCTTCGATCCGCCAGACTCACTCCGACACAGATCGATTCTTACGTCACTCCAGATGTTCCGCACACAAGTGCGGCACATTCTCACTACTTTTGCTAGTTATCAAATGACTAGCAGGTACGCTCGGCACTTTTACGGCCCAGCGTACCTGGTTTTCAATCCACCGCCCCTGGAGGCGGCGGATCCCATAGGAATCAATGGGAGTCAGACCATAGCGAAAGTACAAGTTCGCTGCTGCCAGAGATCCCATTGATTTCTATGGGAGCTGTCTGCACCTAACACCCTAACATGTACCCCGAGTCTAAACACCACTAATCTGCCCCCCCTACACCGCCGCAACTAAATAAAGTTATTACCCCCTAAACCGCCGCTCCCGGAGCCCACCGCAAGCTACTCTATATATATTAACCCCTAAACCGCCGCTCCCGGAGCCCACCGCAACTATAATAAATGTATTAACCCCTAAACCGCCGCTCCCTGAACCCGACGCAACCTATATTAAATGTATTAACCCCTATCCTGCCCCCCCTACACCGTCGCCACCTATAATAAATGTATTAACCCCTAATCTGCCCCCCCTACACCGTCGCCACCTATAATAAATGTATTAACCCCTATCCTGCCCCCCACTACGCCGCCGCCACTGTAATAAAATTATTAACCCCTAAACCTAAGTCTAACCCTAACGCCCCCCTAACTTAAATATTAATTAAATAAATCTAAATAATATTTTTATTATTAACCAAATTAATTTAAAACTAAATACTTACCTTTAAAATAAACCCTAATATAGCTACAATATAAATAATAATTATATTCTAGCTATTTTAGGATTTATTTTTATTTTACAGGCAACTTTCAATTTATTTTAACTAGGTACAATAGCTATTAAATAGTTATTAACTATTTAATAGCTTACCTAGTTAAAATAAACTTAAATTTACCTGTAAAATAAATCCTAACCTAAGTTATAATTACACCTAACACTACACTATACTTTAATAAATTATTCCTATTTAAAACTAAATACTTACCTGTAAAATAAACCCTAATATAGCTACAATATAAATAATAATTATATTGTAGCTATCTTAGGATTTATATTTATTTTACAGGTAACTTTGTATTTATTTTAGCTAGTTAGAATAGTTATTAAATAGTTATTAACTATTTAATAACTACCTAGCTAAAAGAAATACAAAATTACCTGTAAAATAAATCCTAACCTAAGTTACAATTAAACCTAATACTACACTATCATTAAATTAATTAAATAAACTACCTACAAATAACTACAATTAAATACAATTACATAAACTAACTAAAGTACAAAAAATAAAAAAATAAGTTACAAACATTTTACAAATATTACAACAATTTTAAGATACTTACACCTAATCTAAGCCCCCTAATAAAATAACAAACCCCCCAAAATAAAAAAAAATGCCCTACCCTATTCTAAATTAAATAAAGTTCAAAGCTCTTTTACCTTACCAGCCCTTAAAAGGGCCATTTGTGGGGGCATGCCCCAAAGAAAACAGCTCTTTTGCCTGTAAAAGAAAAATACAACCCCCCCCAACATTGAAACCCACCACCCACATACCCCTAATCTAACCCAAACCCCCCTTAAAATAACCTAACACTAATCCCCTGAAGATCATCCTACCTTTAGTTGTCTTCACTCAGCCGAGCCACCGATGGAACTGAAGAGGACATCCGGACCGGCAGAAGTTATCCTCCAAGGGGCGCTGAAGAAATCTTCCATCCGATGAAGTGATTCTCCAAGCGGCGCTGAAGAAATCTTCCATCCGGGCAAGGTCATCTTCCAAGAGGCGCTGAAGAAGTCTTCTATCCGGGCGAGGTCATCGTCGAAGCCGGGTCTTGAATGTTCATCCCGCCGACGCGGAACATCCTCCTTTCCCGACGAACTACCGACGAATGAAGGCTCCTTTAAGGGACGTCATCCAAGATGGCGTCCCTTCAATTCCGATTGGCTGATAGGATTCTATCAGCCAATCGGAATTAAGGTAGGAAAAATCTGATTAGCTGATGGAATCAGCCAATCAGATTCAAGTTCAATCCGATTGGCTGATCCAATCAGCCAATCAGATTGAGCTCGCATTCTATTGGCTGATCGGAACAGCCAATAGAATGCGAGCTCAATCTGATTGGCTGATTGGATCAGCCAATCGGATTGAACTTGAATCTGATTGGCTGATTCCATCAGCCAATCAGATTTTTCCTACCTTAATTCCGATTGGCTGATAGAATCCTATCAGCCAATCGGAATTGAAGGGACGCCATCTTGGATGACGTCCCTTAAAGGAGCCTTCATTCATCGGTAGTTCGTCGGGAAAGGAGGATGTTCCGCGTCGGCGGGATGAACATTCAAGATCCGGCTTCGACGATGACCTCGCCCGGATAGAAGACTTCTTCAGCGCCTCTTGGAAGATGACCTCGCCCGGATGGAAGATTTCTTCAGCGCCGCTTGGAGAATCACTTCATCGGATGGAAGATTTCTTCAGCGCCCCTTGGAGGATAACTTCTGCCGGTCCGGATGTCCTCTTCAGTTCCATCGGTGGCTCGGCTGAGTGAAGACAACTAAAGGTAGGATGATCTTCAGGGGATTAGTGTTAGGTTATTTTAAGGGGGGTTTGGGTTAGATTAGGGGTATGTGGGTGGTGGGTTTTAATGTTGGGGGGGTTGTATTTTTCTTTTACAGGCAAAAGAGCTGAACTTTGGGGCATGCCCCCACAAAAGGCCCTTTTAAGGGCTGGTAAGGTAAAAGAGCTTTGAACTTTATTTAATGTAGAATAGGGTAGGGCATTTTTTTATTTTGGGGGGGTTTGTTATTTTATTAGGGGGCTTAGATTAGGTGTAAGTAGCTTAAAATTGTTGTAATATGTTTTTAAATGTTTGTAACTTATGTTTTTTTTATTTTTTGTAACAGCTTTTTTTATTTTTTGTACTTTAGTTATTTGTAGGTAGTTTATTTAATTTATTTAATGATAGTGTAGTGTTAGGTTTAATTGTAAATTAGGTTAGGATTTATTTTACAGGTAATTTTGTATTTCTTTTAGCTAGGTAGTTATTAAATAGTTAATAACTAATAACTATTCTAACTAGCTAAAATAAATACAAAGTTACCTGTAAAATAAATATAAATCCTAAGATAGCTACAATATAATTATTATTTATATTGTAGCTATATTAGGGTTTATTTTACAGGTAAGTATTTAGTTTTAAATAGGAATAATTTATTAAAGTATAGTGTAGTGTTAGGTGTAATTGTAACTTAGGTTAGTTTTTATTTTACAGGTACATTTCTCTTTATTTTAGCTAGGTAAGCTATTAAATAGTTAATAACTATTTAATAGCTATTGTACCTAGTTAAAATAAATTGAAAGGTGCCTGTAAAATAAAAATAAATCCTAAGATAGCTACAATATAATTATTATTTATATTGTAGCTATATTAGGGTTTATTTTAAAGGTAAGTATTTAGTTTTAAATAGGATTAACTTAGTTAATAATAGAAATATTATTTAGATTTATTTAATTAATATTTTAGTTAGGGGGGTGTTAGGGTTAGTGTTAGACTTAGGTTTAGGGGTTAATAATTTTATTACAGTGGCGACGGTGTAGTGGGGGGCAGGATAGGGGTTAATAAATTTATTATAGGTTGCGGGGGTCCGGGAGCGGCGGTTTAGGGGTTAAACTATTTATTTATTTGCGGCAAGGTGTGGGATCAGCAGGATAGGGGTTAATAACTTTATTATAGAGGGCGACGGTATAGGGGTAGCAGGATAGGGGTTACTAGGTATAATGTAGGTGGCAGCAGTGTCCGGGAGCGGTGGTTTAGGGGTTAATACATTTATAAGACTTGCGGCGGGGTCTAGGAGCGGCGGTTTAGGGGTTAGTAACTTTATTTAGTTGCGGGGGGCTCCGGGGGCGCCGGTATAGGGGTTAGAGCAGTGTAGTTTAGTGTGAGTTCTTAGTGACAGACTAGCAAGAAAGCTGTCAAACAGCCGAAGAGCAGCGAGATCGGATGAGTGATAACTCTCACAGTCCGCTGCTCATCGCCCCGCGGCTTTTTGACAGCTTCTTTTGATAACTTAGGCGTATTTTTTCAGGTCCGCGGCGGCGAAGGTAGGCGAGCTTAGGCGGGCGTATTGGGCCGGCGAAGGCAGGAAAGTAGACACGTTGATAACTACCCCCCCAATGTTTTCACCCATTTTCAGGAATATATTGACATTTTTATTTCCTACCCAAGATTCATAAATCCCTCATTAATCCACCAGCGTGCCCGATTATGGCCTCGCTTCCATTGAGTTGTAATTCAGTTTGCGTGCACTCGCAAACCGTTAAATATGCTGTCGAAAGCAATAGCGTTTAACGACTGTTTCCAATGGCGCGTTATACCTCAATATCGGCTGCCGGACTTCGGCTGCCGAAAAGATTTTTGCGTCCCATAGAAAGTAATAGAAGCCGTTAATCGATAAATTATACCAGGTTTCCATTGAAAGCGCTAACCGTTAATACACTGTCGGAGGCTGTCGATACATTGAGAAATATTACCCCCAGGTCAACTAGGTGTAAAGGAGGAAAAAAGAGCTTTTTGAGGCCTGTTTCTCATTGAAATTGCAAATCACAAAAAAATTATGAGTGTTTCAATGTACAAATAACATTATATATGCTACATTTATTGGTCCTATGTATAGGAATATTTGCACCCATGTTGTCATAGAAATTTCAATATGTATGTGCATATAAAAATATATGCAAGCACCACAATTATGGAACGACCTCCCGCACACTTTTAAACCTTCCCCATGCCTAATATCCTTTAAGAGATCCCTCTCTACATATCTCAAAACAGAATGCACCTGTCATTGTTGATTATATATTTCCTACCGGTTCTATGTTAAATTTTTGTGCATATATCATGTATTATTATTGTTTTGTATTTTATTGTACCCATTGTATCAATGCAATGTTTTGTGGACCCAGGACATACTTGAAAACTATAGAAATCTCAATGTATCTTTCCTGGTAAAATATTATAAAAATAAATAAAATATCTACCTATTCAAAATGAAACCTTTGCCCAGGGATGCTATATATAATCTCAATACATATAGAAAAATAATTCAAAGGAAATAAGTTGTTTATCATGAAGATGAGTTTTATTATTACAGATTTACCCTCATTCAAATGTAATTTTCAATGTGAAAATCATATTTATTCAATACAAAACGATGACACATTAAAGTTATGTGTCATAGTACTAATATTTATAAAATATATGTAATGTCATGTCTACTAAAGCAGATAATACATTTGCAATATTTTGACTATTAACCAAAATACATAAGTGCTTAATATTACATACTTCAAGAGATATGAAGTATTGTCTTTACATCTTATGTACAAGAAATACTTAGAAGATTTATAAGAATATTTTTCTGATTCTATTTTAAAAGCTTTGTCTGACATTGTGCCTTCTAATAAAATTTTTAGGTCTTTTTCAAACTTCTTTTTTAATTATTGGAGTTTCAAATGACCAACAACATAATGATTTATCCTTCTCTGATGATGTTTTTTCTCATTCAGAATTTTCTTCATCAGATATTGACACAAACAAATCTACTTTTTTATTTTATTTTTTTATTAAAATACATTTGTTCTTTGTTGAAAAGGTGTTGATTATTTTGGATATTAAGGTAACTAGTTATTTTCTCCAACATAGGTGTGTCCGGTCCACGGCGTCATCCTTACTTGTGGGATATTCTCTTCCCCAACAGGAAATGGCAAAGAGCCCAGCAAAGCTGGTCACATGATCCCTCCTAGGCTCCGCCTACCCCAGTCATTCTCTTTGCCGTTGTACAGGCAACATCTCCACGGAGATGGCTTAGAGTTTTTTAGTGTTTAACTGTAGTTTTTATTATTCAATCAAGAGTTTGTTATTTTAAAATAGTGCTGGTATGTACTATTTACTCAGAAACAGAAAAGAGATGAAGATTTCTGTTTGTATGAGGAAAATGATTTTAGCACCGTAACTAAAATCCATGGCTGTTCCACACAGGACTGTTGAGAGCAATTAACTTCAGTTGGGGGAACAGTGTGCAGTCTCTTACTGCTTGAGGTATGACACATTCTAACAAGACGATGTAATGCTGGAAGCTGTCATTTTCCCTATGGGATCCGGTAAGCCATGTTTATTAAGATAGTAAATAGGGCTTCACAAGGGCTTATTAAGACTGTAGACTTTTTCTGGGCTAAATCGATTCATTATTAACACATATTTAGCCTTGAGGAATCATTTATTCTGGGTATTTTGATATGATTATATCGGCAGGCACTGTTTTAGACACCTTATTCTTTAGGGGCTTTCCCTAATCATAGTCAGAGCCTCATTTTCGCGCCGGTATGGCGCACTTGTTTTTGAGGACAGCATGGCATGCAGCTGCATGTGTGTGGAGCTCTGATACATAGAAAAGTCTTTCTGAAGGCATCATTTGGTATCGTATTCCCCTTTGGGCTTGGTTGGGTCTCAGCAAAGTAGATTCCAGGGACTGTAAAGGGGTTAAATATAAAAACGGCTCCGGTTCCGTTATTTTAAGGGTTAAAGCTTCCAAATTTGGTGTGCAATACTTTTAAGGCTTTAAGACACTGTGGTGAAATTTTGGTGAATTTTGAACAATTCCTTCATACTTTTTCGCAATTGCAATAATAAAGTGTGTTTAGTTTAAAATTTAAAGTGACAGTAACGGTTTTATTTTAAAACGTTTTTTGTGCTTTGTTATCAAGTTTATGCCTGTTTAACATGTCTGAACTACCAGATAGATTGTGTTCTGACTGTGGGGAAACCAAGGTTCCTTCTCATTTAACTATATGTATTTTATGTCATAAAAAATTTTTAGTAGAAATGATGCCCAAGATGATTCCTCAAGTGAGGGGAGTAAGCATGGTACTGCATCATCCCCTCCTTCGTCTACACCAGTCTTGCCCATACAGGAGGCCCCTAGTACATCTAGTGCGCCAATACTCCTTACTATGCAACATTTAACGGCTGTAATGGATAATTCTATCAAAAACATTTTAGCCAATATGCCCACTTATCAGCGAAAGCGCGAATGCTCTGTTTTAGAAAATTCTGTAGAGCATGAGAACGCTGATGATATGGTTTCTGAAGGGCCCCTACACCAGTCTGAGGGGGCCAGGGAGGTTTTGTCTGAGGGAGAAATTTCAGATTCAGGAAACATTTCTCAACAAGCTGAACCTGATGTGATTACTTTTAAATTTAAGTTGGAACATCTCCGCGCTCTGCTTAAGGAGGTGTTATCCAATTTGGATGATTGTGATTATCTGGTCATTCCAGAACCACTATGTAAAATGGAAAAGTTCTTAGAGGCCCCGGGGCCCCCCGAAGCTTTTCCTATATCCAAGCGGGTGGCGTACATTGTTAGTAAAGAATGGGACAGGCCCGGTATACCTTTAGTACCTCCCCCCATATTTATAAAATTGTTTTCCTATAGTCGACCCCAGAAAGGACTGATGGCAGACAGTCCCCAAGGTCGAGGGGGCGGTTTCTACTCTACACAAGCGCGCCACTATACCCATAGAAGATAGTTGTGCTTTCCAAGATCCTATGGATAAAAAATTAGAAGGTCTGCTAAAGATGTTTGTTCAGCAAGGTTCCCTTCTACAACCAATTGCATGCATTGTCCCTGTCACTGCAGCCGCGTGTTTCTAGTTTGATGAGCTAGGAAAGGCGATTATCTTCTTATGAGGAGATTATGGACAGAATTCGTGCTCTTAAATTGGCTAATTCTTTCACCCTAGACGCCACCTTGCAATTGGCTAGGTTAGCGGCGAAAAAATTCTGGGTTTGCTATTGTGGCGCAGAGCGCTTTGGTTAAAATCTTGGGCAGCGGATGCGTCTTCCAAGAACAAATTGCTTGACATTCCTTTCAAGGGGAAAACACTTTGGCCCTGACTTGAAAGAGATTATCTCTGATATCACTGGGGGCAAGGGCCACGCCCTTCCTCAGGATAGGTCTTTTCAAGACCAAAAATAAACCTAAGTTTCGTCCCTTTCGCAGAAACGGATCAGCCCCAAGGGCTACGTCCTCTAAGCAGGAAGGTAATACTTCTCAAGCCAATCCAGCCTGGAGACCTATGCAAGGCTGGAGCAAAGGAAAGCAGGCCAGGAAACCTGCCACTGCTACCAAGACAGCATGAAATGCGGGCCCCCGATCCGGGACCGGATCTGGTGGGGGGCAGACTCTCTCTCTTCGCTCAGGCTTGGGAAAGAGATGTTCTGGATCCTTGGGCGCTAGAAATAGTCTCCCAAGGTTATTCTCTGGAGTTCAAGGGGCTTCCTCCAAGGGGGAGGTTCCACAGGTCTCAGTTGTCTTCAGACCACATAAGAAGACAGGCATTCTTACATTGGGTAGAAGACCTGCTAAAAATGGGAGTGATTCATCCTGTTCCATTAGGAGAACAAGGGATGGGGTTCTACTCCAATCTGTTCATAGTTCCCAAAAAAGAGGGAACGTTCAGACCAATCTTAGATCTCAAGATCTTGAACAAGTTTCTCAAGGTTCCATCGTTCAAGATGGAAACCATTCGAACACTTCTTCCTTCCATCCAGGAAGGTCAATTCATGACCAAGGTGGATTTCAAGGATGCGTATCTACATATTCCTATCCACAAGGAACATCATCGGTTCCTAAGGTTTGCATTCCTGGACAAGCATTTCCAGTTCGTGGCATTTTCTTTCAGATTAGCCACTGCTCCTAGGATTTTCTCATAGGTACTAGGGTCCCTTCTGGCGGTGCTAAGACCAAGGGGCATTGCTGTAGTACCTTACTTGGACGACATTCTGATTCGAGCGTCGTCCCTTCCTCAAGTAAAGGCTCACACGGACATTGTCCTGGCCTTTCTCAGATCTCACGGATGGAAAGTGAACGTGGAAAAGAGTTCTCTATCTCCGTCAACGAGGGTTCCCTTCTTGGGAACTATAATAGACTCCTTAGAAATGAGGATTTTTCTGACAGAAGCCAGAAAAACAAAACTTCTAGACTCTTGTCGGATACTTCATTCCGTTCCTCTTCCTTCCATAGCGCAGTGCATGGAAGTGATAGGTTTGATGGTAGCGGCAATGGACATAGTTCCTTTTGTGCGCATTCATCTAAGACCATTACAACTGTTCATGCTCAGTCAGTGGAATGGGGACTATTCAGACTTGTCTCCGAAGATACAAGTAAATCAGAGGACCAGAGACTCATTCCGTTGGTGGCTGTCCCTGGACAACCTGTCACAAGGGATGACCTTCCGCAGACCAGAGTGGGTCATTGTCACGACCGACGCCAGTCTGATGGGCTGGGGCGCGGTCTGGGGATCCCTGAAAGCTCAGGGTCTTTGGTCTCGGGTAGAATCTCTTCTACCGATAAATATTCTGGAACTGAGAGCGATATTCAATGCTCTCAAAGCTTGGCCTCAGCTAGCGAGGGCCAAGTTCATACATCAACCATCAGGGGGGAACAAGGAGTTCCCTAGCGATGGAAGAAGTGACCAAAATCATTCTATGGGCGGAGTCTCACTCCTGCCACCTGTCTGCTATCCACATCCCAGGAGTGGAAAATTGGGAAGCGGATTTTCTGAGTCGTCAGACATTGCATCCGGGGGAGTGGGAACTCCATCCGGAAATCTTTGCCCAAGTCACTCAACCGTGGGGCAATCCAGACATGGATCTGATGGCCTCTCGTCAGAACTTCAGAGTTCCTTACTACGGGTACAGATCCAGGGATCCCAAGGCGGCTCTAGTGGATGCACTAGTAGCACCTTGGACCTTCAAACTAGCTTATGGGTTCCCGCCGTTTCCTCTCATCCCCAGGCTGGTAGCCAGGATCAATCAGGAGAGGGCGTCGGTGATTTTGATAGCTCCTGCGTGGCCACGCAGGACTTGGTATGCAGATCTGGTGAATATGTCATCGGCTCCACCATGGAAGCTACCTTTGAGAGACCTTCTTGTTCTAGGTCCGTTCGACCCACTCCAGCTGACTGCTTGGAGATTGAACGCTTGATCTTATCAAAGCGAGGGTTCTCAGATTCTGTTATTAATACTCTTGTTCAGGCCTGAAAGCCTGTAACCAGAAAAATTACCACATAATTTGGTATATCTGTTGGTGTGAATCTGCAGGATTCCCTTGGGACAAGGTTAAGATTCCTAAGAGTCTATCCTTCCTTCGAGAAGGATTGGAAAAAGGATTATCTGCAAGTTCCTTGATGGGACAGATTTCTGCCTTGTCTGTGTTACTTCACAAAAAGCTGGCAGCTGTGCCAGATGTTCTAGCCTTTGTTCAGGCTCTGGTTAGAATCAAGCCTGTTTACAAAATTTTGACTCCTCCTTGGAGTCTCAACCTAGTTCTTTCAGTTCTTCAGGGGGTTCCGTTTGAACCCTTACATTCCGTTGATATTAAGTTATTATCTTGGAAAGTTTTGTTTTTGGTTGCAATTTCTTCTGCTAGAAGAGTTTCAGACTTATCTGCTCTGCAGTGTTCTTCTCCTTATCTGGTGTTCCATGCAGATAAGGTGGTTTTGCGTACTAAACCTGGTTTTCTTCCAAAAGTTGTTTCTAACAAAAACATTAACCAGGAGATAGTTGTGCCTTCTTTGTGTCCTAATCCAGTTTCAAAGAAGGAACGTTTGTTGCACAACTTGGATGTAGTTCGTGCTCTCAAATTTTACTTAGCAGCTACTAAGGATTTCAGACAAACTTTGTCTTTGTTTGTTGTTTATTCTGGTAAACGGAGAGGTCAAAAAGCAACTTCTACCTCTCTCTCCTTCTGGATTAAAAGCATTATCCGATTGGCTTATGAGACTGCCGGACGGCAGCCTCCTGAAAGAATCACAGCTCACTCCACTAGGGCTGTGGCTTCCACATGGGCCTTCAAGAACGAGGCTTCTGTTGATCAGATATGTAAGGCAGCGACTTGGTCTTCACTGCACACTCTTTCTAAATTTTACAAATTTGATACTTTTGCTTCTTCTGAGGCTATTTTTGGGAGAAAGGTTTTGCAAGCCGTGGTGCCTTCCATTTAGGTGACCTGATTTGCTCCCTCCCTTCATCCGTGTCCTAAAGCTTTGGTATTGGTTCCCACAAGTAAGGATGACGCCGTGGACCGGACACACCTATGTTGGAGAAAACAGAATTTATGTTTACCTGATAAATTACTTTCTCCAACGGTGTGTCCGGTCCACGGCCCGCCCTGGTTTTTTTAATCAGGTCTGATAATTTATTTTCTTTAACTACAGTCACCACGGTAACATATGGTTTCTCCTATGCAAATATTCCTCCTTAACGTCGGTCGAATGACTGGGGTAGGCGGAGCCTAGGAGGGATCATGTGACCAGCTTTGCTGGGCTCTTTGCCATTTCCTGTTGGGGAAGAGAATATCCCACAAGTAAGGATGACGCCGTGGACCGGACACACCGTTGGAGAAAGTAATTTATCAGGTAAACATAAATTCTGTTTTTCAAGACTAGCTAACACTATTTCTGCTTATTTATTCTAATGTGTTTTCAGAGGTTTTTTTCCAGTTCCTCATACTAGGGAATGGAATAGGCTGAGAATTTTCTTTGCCGGCAGTTAATTTCAATGTTGAGGGGGTTCTCCAATTTAATGGGGCTATCTCTACTCCTGCTAATTATGCTATTGTTTCTATAGCAAAATAGTATTTATTTTCCTTTAGATGGTTGTATCTTATTTAAGGAAAATTATTTATTTTCAGGTTCTTTTCTTGGACCTGTGATTTATTTGAATGATGTTGCAATTGCTTCATTTTTATGTTTACTTTAAGATCAAGTATCAGATTATGATTTATTTTAGCATTGTTAAAGGGACAAAATCTACTAGACTAGGTGCTGTTGCATTTGTCTTGTTGTTTTGCATTTGTTATGCAAGTTCAGTGTGTTGACTGGTCCTTTAACTGGGTTATCATGCTAATAGTTTCATTTGTGTCTTCATAGTATTGAATATTTTTGCAAATGAGGTTTAATCTGTGTCTTTAGCTGTTTTAGCTAGAAGAATTTTGTGATTTCTAAAAATCCATATTTCTTTTTTTCTAAAATAATCAATTATTTGGTTTATAATTGGATTTAATTCTTAACTGTTACTCTGGGCTTCAAGATTGAGTTCTAAGACTAAAATTTTAAGCTTATTTCAGTTTGGTTGTTCTTTTTAAGGAACAAATTCCCAAGTAACATGTTTTTAATTGGAAATCTTTTAGTTCAAAATCAGCTCCCTAAAATTGCAATGTATGTGCCGTATTCCAGTTTGGCTGGTAAGGGGCAGGTTAAGATTTTTTTGAAAATTGTTGTTTTGCAAATTTCTTTGATTTTGGGTACAGAATTAAGTTCAGAGTAAACCGTCTGTGAGAAGTCTTTTTTTTTCTATGATATTCCAGCTATTCCAGTAAGGCTAACACTTTCGTTAAGTGTGTTTCAGTCCTATATATTTTGGGATAATGTTGAAGCGCGGCTGATCACCCGTTGGGGTTCAAGCGCTGCTCAGTCCTGGAATCTTCTGGGGTATTTCTTCCAGTTCCATTTTAAGGAACTGGGTTTTGGGGTTTTATTCAAAACTATTCTGCCTTTTGTTGGTCAGTGATGGCATTATTTGTTTTCATTAGATACAATAGATGCATATCTTCATTTTCTGTTTTCATTCAGATTATTTTCTGAGGCTGCGGAATCTCATATGATTCAACTTTGTTCTTTCAGGACATAGTTAGAGGATCTTTTTTTCAAAAGCTCTTGATTCCTCACACAAGGGTCACCTTTTTTAGGTTTCCAGATAGTTTGGGTCACTGTCTTTGTCTCTAATCAGAAAAGTGACAATTTTATTGGGTTCCGTCTGTCGGTACCTTCAGTCTCTATTATTTCCTTCAGTTGCTATATATGCATGGAAGTTTTAGGTTTTATGGCTGTAGCGTTGGATTCAATTCCCTTTGCTCATTTTCATGGAAAACCTTTCCAGTTTTTTATGCTGAATAATGGTGCAGGGATTCTAGGATTTCACATTTTAAATCTTCAGATCCTAATGTTTAACTATCTTGATTTGATGGTTAAGTTCACCTTCATTTAGTTTTACAGGTCTCTTCGTTTCTTTCAACTTGGACCATGATCTCTACAGATGTGAGTCTTTTTGGTTGGGAGGCTGTCTGAGGATCTCTGTCAGCACAAGGGGTTTGGAAATCTAAAGAGGCGAGATTACCATTTGATATTTTAGAACTCCGTGCATTCTCAGAGTTCTTCAGTTTATTGTTTTTCAGACAATGTCACAACTGTGGTATATGTCAATCATCAGGGTGGGACTATCAGTCCTTAGGCTGGGACAAAAGTATCTCGGATATTTGCTTCGGTTAAATCCAGCTCCTATCTAAATTCTGTGGGTTTTTTCCCAGGTATAGACATTTGTGAAGCGGATTATCTCTGTTAATCAAGCTTTTCTTCCGGGAGAATGGTCTCTCTTACCCAGATATGTTTTTCAATTTTTCAGATGTAAGGGTTTCCAGAAATAGATCTGTTGGCATCTCATCTGAATAAAGAACTTCCCAAGAGCCTATTCAGGTCCGGGGACCCTCAGGCGGAAGTAGTGTATGCATTGATATTTCCTTGGAATTATCATTTTGTCTATATCCTTTTGCTTCTAGTTCTTCTTCCAAAAGTGATTTCCAAAATTCTAATGGAGTGTTTGTTTGTACTGCTGGTGGCTCCAGCATGGCCTCTCAGGTTTTGGTATGCGGATCTCATTTGGATGGCCAGTTGCCAACCTTGCACTCTTCCGTTAAGAACAGACCTTCTTTCTCAAGGCCCATTTTTCCATCAGGATCTCAAATCTTTAAATTTGAAGGGATGGAGATTGAACGCTTGATTTTTAGTCATAGAGGTTTCTCTGACTCATTGATTAATACTATGTTTCAGGCTCGTAAATCTATCTCTAGAAAGATTTATTATCGAGTTTGGAAGACCTACATTTCTTAGTGTTTTTCTCAATTTTCTTGGCATTCTTTTAGAATTCCTAGAATTTTATAATTTCTTCAGGTTGGTTTGGATAAGGTTTTGTTTTCAGTTCCTTGATAGGACAAATTTCTACTCTTTCTGTTCTTTTTTCACAGAAAGATTGCTAATCATCCTGATATTCATTGTTTTGTACAGACTTTGGTTCGTATCAAGCCTGTCATTAAGTTAATCTCTCCTCTTTGGAGTCTCAATTTGGTTCTGAGGGCTTTGCAGGCTCCTCCGTTTGAACCTATGCATTCTCTGAACATTAAATTACTTTCTTGGAAAGTATTGTTCCTCTTGGCTATCTCTTCTGCTAGAAGAGTTTCTGAGTTATCTGCTCTTTTTTGTGAATTTCCTTTTCTGATTTTTCATCAGAATAAGACCGTGTTGCTTCCTGATATTCATCATTTTGTTCAGGCTTTGATTCGTATCAAACCCGTCATTAAGCCAATTTCTCCTCCTTGGAGTTTTAATTTGGTTCTGAAGGCTTTTCAGGCTCTTCTATTTGAGCATATGCTTGCTCTGGACATTAATTACTTTCATGGAAAGTATTGTTCTTTTTGGACATCTCTTCAGCTAGAACAGTTTTTGAATTATCTGTTTTTTCTTGTGAATCTCCTTTTTCTGATTTTTTCATCAGGGTAAGGTGTTTTTTGCTGTCCTCATTTCAATTCTTACCTAAAGTTGTAAATTCTAACTACATTAGGGAGGAATTATTGTTTTCCTAAGACTTCTTTGGCAAGATTCTTTCATTCTTTGGCTATAGTAAGAGTTTTGAAATCCTATGTTGAAGCTATTCAGATTTCAGACAGGTTTCTAGTCTATTTGTTATCTTTTCTGGTTTTAGGAAGATCAGAAGGATTCTGCCATTTATTTGGCATCTTGGTTAAACTTTTGATTCATCATGCTTATTTGGAGTCGGGTGGATTCCCGCCTCAGAGGATTACGGCTCATTCTACTAGGTAAGTAGTTTCTACTTCCTGGGCTTTTTAAGAATGAAGCTTCTATTGATCACATTTGCAAAGCAATGACTTGGTCTTCTTTGCATACTTTTACTAAATTCTGCCATTTTGATGTGTTTTCTTCTTCTGAAGCAGTTTTTGGTAGAAAAGTACTTCAGGCAGCTGTTTCTGTTTGATTTGTTTGCTTATAATTTCAGTTTTTTTCATTATAAGATTAAAACTTCTAATTTGGGTTGTGGATTATTTTTTCAGCGGAATTGGCTGGCTTTATTTTATCCCTCCCTCTCTAGTGACTCTTGCGTGGAAGTTCCACATCTTGGGTATCTGCTATCCCATACGTCACTAGCTCATGGACTCTTGCTAATTACATGAAAGAAAACATAATTTATGTAAGAACTTACCTGATAAATTCATTTCTTTCATATTAGCAAGAGTCCATGAGGCCCACCCTTTTTGTGGTGGTTATGATTTTTTTGTATAAAGCACAATTATTCCAATTCCTTATTTTTTGATGCTTTCGCTCCTTTCTTATCACCCCACTTCTTGGCTATTCGTTAAACTGAATTGTGGGTGTGGTGAGGGGTCTATTTATAGGCACTTTAAGGTTTGGGAAACTTTGCCCCTCCTGGTAGGAATGTATATCCCATACGTCACTAGCTCATGGACTCTTGCTAATATGAAAGAAATGAATTTATCAGGTAAGTTCTTACATAAATTATGTTTTCACTAGATAAGGCATAAATGTTGTCCTCTTGTTTGATGACTAACTTACTCTCTGTACATAATCATTGCTGCCCAGTTCCTGCCAATTTACCATCTCCTTTAAATATCTTTTGTGATATCCCCAATGTTTGTGAATAGGCATTAGTGTCTAAAAATGTTGGAGTCTGTGGTATCATTATGATGCTTCCTGTAGTGAAGGATGGACATTAACTATTCAAGTGATTGTCTACATAAAAAGAAATGAAATAAAGAAAATAAGAATGTTTATTCTTTATAATATAATCCATCTTATTAAAAAAGCATATTATTCATTTATACTCAATAAAATGTCTTCTGTTTTGTGTTTATTTTTAAATTTATTTACCTGTTTAAATTAAATGGAAAACAAAGAATACAAATATTTCTTTCTTTCATGTAATTAGCAAGAGTCCATGGGCTAGTGACGTATGGGATATACATTCCTACCAGGAGGGGCAAAGTTTCCCAAACCTCAAAATGCCTATAAATACACCCCTCACCACACCCACAATTCAGTTTTACAAACTTTGCCTCCTGTGGAGGTGGTGAAGTAAGTTTGTGCTAGATTCTGATTTTTCATCAGGATAAGGCGGTGTTGCAGACTTCTTTTAAATTTTTACCTAAGGTTGTGAATTCTAACAACATTAGTAGAGAAATTGTTGTTCCTTCATTGTGTCCTAATCCTAAGAATTCTCTGGAGAGATCTTTACATTCTTTGGATGTAGTAAGAGCTTTAAAATATTATGTTGAAGCTACTAAAGATTTTAGAAAGACTTCTAGTCTATTTGTTATCTTTTCTGGTTCCAGGAAAGGTCAGAAGGCCTCCACCATTTCTTTGGCGTCTTGGTTAAAGGGCCACTGTAAGTAAATATTTTCTATGCCTGTTACTAACTAACTACCCCAAATACGCTTTTTATCAATAGCATTTCATTAACATTTCTCTACCGTATATCAGAAATCTTGTCTGCAAATTTAATTGTTTTCCAAACCCACTCCGTGGGTATCCTTTGCTCTGTACCAATCCGTTTACAATACCTAGGTTTCAAAATGGCGCTTTAAACACAAAGTTATTGGTTTAAGTATTTTGAACATGCAGTGCTGAAAATAGTGGGCAGGATAATGTGACATCATCGGCGAATAAAAGATATAACTTTTAGAACGTTATGAAACTTCATTTTGGAGAAAATATAGGTCAGTAGGTTTTAATTAATGTTTATTAACTTTAATATGTTAGTTGTTTAGCTTAAAAATTATAACAGAAAGTAATCCTTTAAAGTCTTTGATTCAACATGCTTATGTAGAGTCGGGTAAATCTCCGCCTCAAAGGATTACGGCTCATTCTACTAGGTCAATTTCTACTTCCTGGGCGTTTAGGAATGAAGCTTCTGTTGATCAGATTTGCAAAGCAGCAACTTGGTCTTCTTTGCATACTTTTACTAAATTCCACCATTTTGATGTTTTCTCTTCTTCTGAAGCAGTTTTTGGTAGAAAAGTACTTCAGGCAGCTGTTTCAGTTTGATTCTTCTGCTTATAATTTCTGTTTTTTTCATTATTAAAGATTAAAACTTTTGTTTTGGGTTGTGGATTATTTTTCAGCGGAATTGGCTGTCTTTATTTTATCCCTCCCTCTCTAGTGACTCTTGCGTGGAAGTTCCACATCTTGGGTATTTATTATACCATACGTCACTAGCTCATGGACTCTTGCTAATTACATGAAAGAAAACATAATTTATGTAAGAACTTACCTGATAAATTCATTTCTTTCATATTAGCAAGAGTCCATGAGGCCCACCCTTTTTTGTGGTGGTTATGATTTTTTTGTATAAAGCACAATTATTCCAATTCCTTATTTTGATGCTTTCGCTCCTTTCTTATCACCCCACTTCTTGGCTATTCGTTAAACTGAATTGTGGGTGTGGTAAGGGGTGTATTTATAGGCATTTTGAGGTTTGGGAAACTTTGCCCCTCCTGGTAGGAATGTATATCCCATACGTCACTAGCTCATGGACTCTTGCTAATATGAAAGAAATGAATTTATCAGGTAAGTTCTTACATAAATTATGTTATTTCATAATAAAAGGAACAATTACATCTGTATTCTGGGCAAGAGAGGTGTCAACCACCAACCTCATTTAACATTGCACAAGCAAATGCACATACAACTCTGCCCGGCTCATGCACAACCAGTTGGGTGAGAATTTGATGTCTTAATCATCACAGACTAATCACCAGTGTGAGATGGGTTGAGAGGCTAAGGAGCAGTGATCTTATGATACTCTTAGCTTGTGATTGCGGTTGCTTGATTTATATAAACAACTGAAAACCTTATTACTTTTAATAATACTCAGAGTAAAATTAAACACACAAATCAGTGGTGGTTCTGGGGTGGGGAACACTGGGTGAGTTGTAGGTGTTCCACACATGGGAACAAGGAAGGCATAAGTATAGTTATGGGTGTTCCATGAGCGCGGTCAGGGCAGGGAAAGGTGGAGTTGCAAGTGTTCTGAGTACTGAACCAGGTCTGGGGGTGAGGTTAGGCAGTTAATGGACATGACCTGTCTAAAATAATAGAGGTGAGAGTAGTATTTTTACCCTTCTCTGCAGCCTAATGTGGGTTGCTCCTTCATAGAACCACACTAACACAACTGTTATTAAAAGATGCAGATATAATGTAACATTTTATATTTGTTTATTTTAAAGGGACACTGAACCCAAATTTTTTCTTTTGTGATTCAGATAGAGCATGCAATTTTAAGCAACTTTCTAATTTACTCCTACTATCAAATGGTCTTCATTCTCTTGGTATCTTTATTTGAAAAGCAATTATGTACATTTATATGCCGGCCCATTTTATGTGAACAACCTGGGTTGTCCTTGCTGATTGGATAGCACCAATAAACAAGTCTTGTCCAGTGTTCTGAACCAACAATTGGCTGGCTCCTTAGCTTAGATGGCTTCTTTTTCAAATAAAGATAGCAAGAGAACGAAAAAAATGATAATAGGAGTAAATTAGAAAGTTGATTAAAATTGCATACTCTATATGAATCACGAAAGAAAAAATTTGGGTTCAGTGTCCCTTTAATGAGTGATCTATTCTATTTTCCAGTAATAAAAGTCAGCATAATATCTATTTTACTCACCTAACACATATGAGTTCAGGCTGATAACAGGCTCCAATGTCTGTGCTCAGGAAGAAGGTTCCCTTATTCACTCCAGTTACATCAATACCTGATATCTCTCAGTGCTCTGGCTGTGTCTGTAAAAAGTATATTAAATGGTTTAAAGAGATAATAATAAATAATGGTTCTGATTAACTGTATGTATGGTATAATTAAAAACACACATAACAGGGGGCGGAGCCAACTTCCAAAGCGACAGGTCGTGCCTAAGTGAAGCTCCTGATCTTAAACTTGTTTATTCCAAGAATTAATATGACTGTTCAACCATTTGTGGGGTTTTTTTTTACTGGAAGATACTAATAGTTCTATTCTAGTAAGAATCCGGAGCTGATTTCCGACCACAATCCTGGCCTATGCTCTTTGGAACGCCACATGGCCCTACATCTGCCTAGTGCCTAGAGAATTGAACTCTACTTACAGACTACCGCGTGGCTGGGGCTACCGTATCTATACCCACCCAGACTCTGGGTTACAAGGTAGTTCATAACTACCATATTTGAGACTCCTGTGCTGGGCGTAATTATTGCAGACTTATATATTTGAGCCTAACCGGGTGGAGGAGATTGTAATGGAGCCGGTCGAAAGATGGGAGGCAACAATGACTGAGGCTATCGCCAGACATTTCAGGGCACTGGAGTGTAGATTAACGGCTATCTTACTATGGCATGGGATCACAGCCACATCACCCCTGGGAGGGAGGATACAAGGTACCGACATAGCTACTGACCCTATGATGCAACTAAAAACAGCATACTTTCACGCCATTACTACTATCCCCACTGATTATCCGAAAAGTCACACTCATAAACACCATATCTTCCATCAAGGCATCTCAGTAATAGAGTCATGCTGTTCATGGGGGGAGTGTGTTTCTCCAGACGTTAGTGGTGGAACGGAGAGCTGTGATGTTCCCGCAGTGTTGTCTGACCAAGATCAACAGAATGGATGTACAGGGATGGTAAGGACTGTTCTACTAACTAAATGGAGCTTATTTAATAACAAGCTAACATCTACACAATACAAAAATGTTGGAATCCTTGCCGGTCTCTCTCAAGATGGGAATTCTCACAAATCTGATCTACAGGGATCGCACTTGCTAGTTTTAGAAAGAGAACCAGCTGATATTTACACTTATTCAGCGACAGTTACATTGAGAATTGGCATGGGCTAAATGTGAGACTTTCGGAGAGGTCCTGACAGTTTTTTTTTCTTTTTCTTCAAAAGACTTCAGGATATTATGCAGATACACTTTTCTTGCTCTTAATTTCTGCTGATCTGTTTATGCTTACGTTTACATAATATTAGATTCTATTGTGGCACCCCCTGGGACGTGGAACATCTATTTACATAGAAGAGACTGTGTAGTGTAATATGTGCTGGTGATCTCCTCTGAGTGTAAATGGTTGAGTGCTCCACATATATGTTACTTGCCCATTTTTTATTTTTTTTCTGGAGCGACCAAGGCACCCAATTCAATTCAGATGCCAATCAGCAGACAATATGTACTTTTGTGGTCTATTGAATGATTGTTTATACGTATACTATGCACCCTATATATAGGTATCCTTTGAAGTTACTATATCATAGTCATTAATATATTAAATATAGCTAGAACAGTATGTAGTAAGTATACTCAGAGATGTCCTAGGCAGCTGCCTTTTAAGGTTATCAGGTTATAGTGCAGAGAACTCAAATACACCCCACCCCCTGTACAGGTTCTCAGCCCCTCTCTTAAATCCCAGCCCCTGTACAGGTTCTCAGCCCCTCTGTCTTACACCACAGCCCCTGTACAGGTTATCAGCCCCTGTACAGGTTATAGGCCCCCTCTCACACCCCAGCCCCTGTACAGGTTCTCAGCCCCCTCTGTCTCACACCCCAGCCCCTGTACAGGTTCTCAGCCCCCTCTGTCTCACACCCCAGCCCCTGTACAGGTTCTCAGCCCCTCTGTCTTACACCCCAGCCCCTGTTCAGTCCCTCAGCACCTCTGCCTCAAACCCCGGCCCTGTACAGGTTCTCAGCCTCCTCTGTCTTACACCCCAGTCCCTGTACAGGTTTTCAGCCCCCTCTGTCTTACCCCCCAGCCCATGTACAGGTTCTCAACCCCTCTGTCTCACACCACAGACCCTGTACAGGTTCTCAGCCCCCTATGTCTTACACCCCAGCCCCTGTACAGGTTCTCAGCCCCTCTGTCTAACACCCCAGCCCCTGTACAGGTTCTCAGCCCCCTCTGTCTTACACCCCAGCCCCTGTACAGGTTCTCAGCCCCTCTGTCTTACACCCTAGCCCATGTTCAGGTTCTCAGCCCCTCTGTCTTACACCCCAGCCCCTGTTCAGGTTCTCCGCCCCCTCTGTCTTACACCCCAGCCCCTGTACAGACCCTCAGCTCCTCTGCCTCACACCCCAGCCCCTGTACAGGTTCTGAACCCCTCTGTCTTACACCCCAGCCCATGTACAGGTTCTCAGCCCCCTCTGTCTTACACCCCAGCCCCTGTAAAGGTTCTCAGCCCCCTCTGTCTTACACCCCAGCCCTTGTACAGGTTCTCAGCCCCTCTGTCTTACACCCCAGCCCCTGTACAGGATCTCAGCCCCTCTGTCTTACACCGCAGCCCCTGTACAGGTTCTCAACCCCTCTGTCTTACACCCCAGCCCCTGTACAGGTTCTCAGCCCCTCTGTCTTACACCCTAGCCCATGTTCAGGTTCTCAGCCCCTCTGTCTTACACCCCAGCCCCTGTTCAGGTTCTCCGCCCCCTCTGTCTTACACCCCAGCCCCTGTACAGACCCTCAGCTCCTCTGCCTCACACCCCAGCCCCTGTACAGGTTCTGAACCCCTCTGTCTTACACCCCAGCCCATGTACAGGTTCTCAGCCCCCTCTGTCTTACACCCCAGCCCCTGTAGAGGTTCTCAACCCCCTCTACCTCACACCCCAGCCCCTGTACAGGTTCTGAACCTCCTCTCTCTTACACCCCAGCTGCTGTACAGGTTCTCAGTCCCTCTGCCTTACACCCCAGCCCCTGTACAGGTTCTCATCCCCTCTGTCTTACACCCCAGCCCCTGTACAGGTTCTCAGCCCCTCTGTCTTACACCCCAGCCCCTGTACAGGTTCTCAGCCCCCTCCGTTTTACACCCCAGCCCCTGTACAGTGTCACGGCCCCTCTGTCTTACACCCCAGCCCCTGTACAGGATCTCAGCCCCTCTGTCTTACACCGCAGCCCCTGTACAGGTTCTCAACCCCTCTGTCTTACACCCCAGCCCCTGTACAGGTTCTCAGCCCCTCTTTCTTACACCCTAGCCCATGTTCAGGTTCTCAGCCCCTCTGTCTTACACCCCAGCCCCTGTTCAGGTTCTCTGTCTTACACCCCAGCCCCTGTTCAGGTTCTCTGCCCCCAATGTCTTACACCCCAGCCCCTGTACAGACCCTCAGCTCCTCTGCCTCACACCCCAGCCCCTGTACAGGTTCTGAACCCCTCTGTCTTACACCCCAGCCCATGTACAGGCTCTCAGCCCCCTCTGTCTTACACCCCAGCCCCTGTAGAGGTTCTCAACCCCCTCTACCTCACACCCCAGCCCCTGTACAGGTTCTGAACCTCCTCTCTCTTACACCCCAGCTGCTGTACAGGTTCTCAGTCCCTCTGCCTTACACCCCAGCCCCTGTACAGGTTCTCATCCCCTCTGTCTTAGACCCCAGGCCCTGTACAGGTTCTCAGCCCCTCTGTCTTACACCCCAGCCGCTGTACAGGTTCTCAGCCCCTCTGTCTTACACCCCAGCCCCTGTACAGGTTCTCAGCTCCCACTGTCTTACACCCCAGCCCCTGTACAGGTTCTCAGCCCCTCTGCCTTACACCCCAGCCCCTGTACTGGTTCTCAGCCCCCTCCGTTTTACACCCCAGCCCCTGTACAGTGTCACAGCCCCTCTGTCTTATTCCCCAGCCCCTGTACAGGTTCTCAGCCCCTCTGTCTTACACCCCAGCCCCTGTACAGGTTCTCAGCCCCTGTGATATTCTGTGTATACTCTGTTACAATTATGAATATAGTTTTGGATCTCAATTGCAGTGTTGCATAAAATGAGTTTGTTCCACCTGAGTTTCTGTATTCAATGTGGATGAATACAGATTAACTTTCAGTGAAAAGTTATTAAAGGTTAAAGTTAAACTGGGCACAATGTAACAACACAAAGGCTCTGGTGTTATAGTAAACAAAGTCTCTGTTAGTTAGTTCAGGCAAGGTGTTACCTTGTATCAGATAGTGTAGAGATGGAAACAATCCTTTTCAGACTTGCTGACAGGCTGCTGACACACTGAATCAGAGTAGGCTGCACTGAAGCTGAATGAACAGAGAGTGATGTCACAAAAGGGGGTGTGGCTAAGTTCCGGTTTTACAATCCAGTTTTCCTCTTTGTAATTGCTTTGGTTTTCTTCTGGTTAGTTGACTTGTACTCAGGAAACAACCACTAAGTGCCAGTGGAGTTGTGGCAAGAAGGGAGCACAAGATTTTGTAATAGGAAGGTGTGCTGTGAAATATGTTGCGGTCCAATGTAGCTTCAGAAACTGCAGGGGCAATAAATACTGCAGTAGTAGAGAGGAGTTTTAATCCTTAGTTCAGATGTCCAAGTGGCTTAGAGAAAGGAGATTATGTTAGGTTTGTATCCTAAGAAACAACTGCACATACACCTGCTAGGAAGCAGTTTCAATACTAAGCACCTGTTTACAGGAAACAGGATACTCTTAAAGACAAAGTGGGAAGGGCTATGAAATGACTGACAGGAGACCTGACATGACCCCCCACCTAAGCAAGCTGTCCCACAGCTTGAGGCCGGGGACGATCCGGATTTCGCCTATGGAATTGTGCCACCAACTTAGGAGCGGAAAGATTAGAGGAGGGTTCCCAGGTGTCATCTTCCTCAGTGTAGTTCTTCCAGCGCACCAAATACTGGAGTTCGCCCCTGGAAATCCTAGAATCCACCAGACTTTCAACTTCATACTCCAGCAAATCGGAAGGAACTGAAGTAGATGAAGCATTTGGAGTAGATACTCTAGTTGGTTTTGCCGGTTTCAGTAGTGATACATGAAAGGTTGGATGAAGTTTTGATGATGGAGGCAATGTCAAAGTGACTGCATTCTGATTAACGACCTTGGCAATAGGAAAGGGTCCAATAAACAGACTACCAAGTTTTTTACTGGGTACTTGCATTTTTAAATTCTTGGTGGATAACCAAACAAGATCTCCAACCTGATAGTTTGGTGATGGTCTTCTACGCAGATCATAGTATCGTTTTTGGGTCTCTTGTGCAGCAATTATGTTGTGTCGGATTTGTTTGAATATTTCAAGTAGTGAATTATGGAACTCATCGACCAATGGTGAAGGTGATGGAAGTGAATCAGTCAGTAGTATTTGAGGATGATATCCATAATTCGCAAAGAACGGAGATAATTTAGTTGAAGAATTGGTATTATTGTTATAAGCGAATTCTGCTAGATGAATGTGTTGGAGCCAATCTTGTTGATGTTGAGAACAATAGCAGCGAATGTACTGTTCAAGCCATTGATTAAGTTTCTCAGTTTGGCCATTGGTCTGAGGATGGAATGAAGTGGAATATCTATGGTCTATTTGGAGTTTGTCACACAATTTTCTCCAAAATTGAGAGGTGAATTGAGTTCCACGATCAGTGGTGATTCTACGTGGGCTCCCGTGATATTTGACAACATGTTTCATGAATAAATCTGCAGTTTCTGTAGATGTAGGTAATTTGTGGAAGGGTATAAAGTGACCCATCTTCGTAAAGAGATCTATGACTACCAGAATGGTGTTCTGTTTGCCAGAAGGAGGTAAGTCGACAATAAAATCCATTCCAATATGTTCCCAAGGTTTGGTAGATGGAGCGATAGGCATTAAGAGTCCATAAGGTTTCTGTCTTTCTGGTTTGGTAGTAACACATACATGACAGGTGTCTACATATTCTGTAATGGACCTCCTCATAGCTGGCCACCAAAACTGTCTTGCTATGATTGCTAAAGTTTTATTCACTCCGAAATGACCAGAGATGGGAGAATCATGGTACATTTTAAGTATAGGTTCAACTAATATGTCAGGTAGGTAAAGTTGTTCACCATGATAATATAATCCATTGGTATGCTTTGTTACCAAAGAATGTGGAATCTCTTTGTCATTGGTAAGTGCTTTGCGTAAAGATGTTATGAAATCCTGTTGTGTTGACAGATGGATAAAACGTTCTGCTGGAATGATAAAAGATGGATTTGTGCTTTGTGTTGGTTTGGTATCCTTTCTTGACAAAGCATCGGCTTTGCCATTCTTACTGGCTGGTCGATACATGATATGAAAATCAAAACGTGAGAAGTAAAGGCTCCATCGAACCTGTCTTGCAGATAGTGTTTTGTTTTTTTGAAGAAACTCTAAATTTCTGTGGTCTGTGTATATGAGTATTGGAGTAGAAGTCCCCTCAAGCAGGTGTCTCCAGTGTTCCAAGGAGTTTCTTATTGCCAAAAGCTCCTTGTCTCCAATGGAGTAATTCATCTCCGCAGCAGTCATCACCTTAGAATAAAAAGAGACTGGATGAATGGGGGAATCTATCGTTTCTCTTTGCGAGAGTACTGCACCAACTGCAAAGTCAGATGAATCCACTTCTAGGATATACTGCAGCTTTGGGTTTGGAAAACGTAATATAGGTGCAGATGTAAAACAATGTTTTAGGTATGAAAATGTTTCGGCAGCGCTAGGTGTCCAACGGAACGGAGTAGTTGAGCTGATAAGTTGTGTGAGAGGTCTTGCAATCTTGGAGTTTTTTTTTATAAATTTTCTGTAATAGTTTGCAAATCCCAAAAAACGTTGCAATTCTTTTTTAGTAGCGGGTTCTTTCCATTCTAAGACTGTCTGAACTTTGTTGTCTTGCATTTGGATCCCAGTTGGACTGATATGGTATCCAAGAAATGACACCTCCTTAGTATGGAACAAACACTTCTCTGGCTTAGCGTATAATTGATGAGATCGAAGTCTTGTCAAAACCTTCCTGACATCTTTAACATGTTGCTCCATAGTGTCTGAATATATAAGGATGTCATCAAGATAAATGACAATGCATACATCAAGTAGATCTCTGAATATTTCATTGATGAAATGCTGGAAAGTGGCTGGCGCATTACATAAACCAAACGGCATTACCAGATACTCGAATAAACCGTATCTGGTTCTAAATGCCGTCAGCCACTCATCCCCTTCTCGTATGCGGATTAAATTATATGCGCCACGTAGATCGAGCTTTGTGAATATTTTAGCATCTTGTAGGCGTTCTATGAGTTCCGGTATCAAAGGTAGCGGATACCTGTTTTTGATTGTTCTTTTATTGAGTTCTCGATAGTCTATGATAGGTCTTAAAGACGAGTCCTTGTTCCTTACGAAGAACATTCCCGCTCCCGCGGGTGAGGTAGACGGTCTGATAAATCCTTTCCTCAGATTTTCTTCAAGATATTCTTTCAAATGTGCCAACTCTGGCGGGCTGAGTGGGTATAGGTGTCCAAACGGTATGGATGACCCTGGTATTAACTCAATTGGGCAATCGTACTTGCGATGAGGTGGTAAAGTTTCTGCCATCTTTTTGCTGAACACGTCCTGAAAATCAGTATATTGAGGGGGTAGTGTCGGAATAGGATCTGGAATTTGTATTAGTATATCCCTTGGGTAACAGGTTTGTTGACAATAAGTGGAGTTTAGTTCAACAGCTAGAGTTTTCCAGTTTATGCCAGGTTGGTGTAGCCGCAACCAATCTAAGCCTAGTACAATGGGAAACAAAGGTGAAGGCAATACATCGAAAACAATATACTCTGTGTGACCAGTGTGAGTTGTAACTAATAATGGTATAGTACTGTGTGTTATAGGACCTGTGGATATAGTAGTACCATCAATAACTCTAATTACAACAGGAGTTTGCTTAACCACTAGTGGAATTTTATTATTTACAGTGAAAGTCCTATCTATGTAGTTTCCTGTCGCTCCTGAATCTATGATTGCATCAATCCTTGTTCGGTTTTGGTCCCACTGTAAAAATAGAGATAGATGACAGTAAGTTGGTTTTAGATCTTTAGGCATAACAGAATGTATATAAGTAAATTTACTTCTCTTTGTATGGATAAGTAGTGGGCAATCCTTCACACTGTGATTAGGGTTAGCACAGTACATACATAATTGTTGTGCTCTCCGACGGCTCCTCTCTTCTGACGTCAGGGGTCCTCGAATAACCCCGATGTCCATTGCTTCTGAATTACTTTTTGATATTGTTTGGGGATTAGGAGACTCTGAATAGTGAAGTCGAGGTAGCCGCGGCGTGTACTCTGTGGATTGACGTTCTGCCTTCCTCTCTCTGAGACGCCTATCTATTTGCACAACTAACTTCATTAAAACTTCTAGCGTCTTGGGAGGTTCAATGCGAGCTAGCTCGTCTTTTATTGGATCAGACAACCCAAGCCTGAATTGATTTTTCAACGCTACTGAATTCCACTGTGAATCTGTGGCGTAATGTTTAAATTCAGTGAGGTATTCTTCTGCATTTTTCTTTCCTTGTTTTAATGCTCTCATTCTTGTTTCAGCTGTGTTCTGGATGTTGCTATCCTGATACAGATCATCCATTGCTTCATAGAATTCATCAAGAGAGCTTAAAATAGGATCATCATTTTCATAGAATTGGTCGGCCCATGCCCTGGGTTTTCCACGTAAAAAGGATATTATCGTTAATACCTTTATTTTATCAGTATTATATGTTTTATTTCTTAAATCAAAAAACAAATTGCAAGCATTTTTAAACTGTCTATAGAGCTTCCTGTCTGGTGTGTAGTGGAACAATTGAATAACCTAGCTCTAAAGATGAGCTCGAACAAGCAAATAACAATACGTAAGTATATCAACTATCCTACACATTAATGTCTGGTTAATCCTAAATAAGAACAATAAGCAGAGATATCAATAGTAATCACAAAGTTACACTTAAGTTAAGAATGTTAAAAATACATACAACCAAATAAATACAAATATTGGCAGGCTGGACGTCCAGTAATAAAATACAATAATAAAATAAGGCAAATTAGTTAAAAAGCACAATAGTAAAAAAGCTGAAGTAAAGCTAATTAAGCAAATGGTAGCTGCCAAAAAGTGACAGAGTCTATCTAAGCAGACAGGTAATAAAGTGCGATTGACCGGTCATAAGTACAAGTGGTAATACGATCAGGTAAGGGCTTAATGCAGAGTGTGAACAGTTCACTCTCATATGCTGTTGATCTTGCTCAGATGAGTATTGGATCACACTAGCATATGAGAGGGGTACCTGAGGTGGCCGGCGTTATGTCCGTTGGTGGGGGTGGCTGCCAGGAGCCGTGCACTCTTAGCAATACTTAAGTGCTGTGGGAAATCCCCTTGTTGAATCTTTAGTTTTCTGGGTCTTTGTCACCTATCGCAGGCTGATTTTCTTTACCGCTATCCTCTGTGAAAGCGGTGTGCGGTGCAGGCTGCTTAGGCTATTCCGGTTACCTTGGCTGTAACAGAGTGACGTCTCCGCTTACGTGTATTGAGGTTTGCGTGCGGTCGTCAACAGCTGTGCTCAGGTTTGGGCTGTATCCAAAACAAAAGGAACCGATTCAGGAGCAGGGCTTACCAAACGTCTTTAAATTCACGCTTGAGGTAATAAGGTTCTTTTCTTTTGAAGGTAAAACAGTGGGCCAACTTCAACGCGTTTCCCCCCTTCCTTGGGGCTTTTTCAAGAAGTATTAAATGTTTGTCTTGGGTGCTATTAAATACCCCTCCTCTTGTTTGTGATTGGAGGATCTTAATACAAGGGTGTGAGTTTCCCAGGTGCCTTCTTTAAGGTGGTGCTGGTAAAATTACCAATTTCCAAGTACACAATAGAAAGTCCTTTAATTCAGAATAAAACACAGACGAGTATTCTGTACATATAACAGTGTTAAAAAACCTCAAACTAACTATGGTCACATCTATATGTGATATGTAAACAGCGGACTAATTACATGATAGACAGGAAAATCCTATTGCCAAAAAATGCGCTTTTTCTTCTTCTATAGCTTGCAAGGTGACTAATTACTGTTTAGACAGGAGATTCCTATTGCCAAACAGCGCTATTTCTCTTTGTTTTTAGTAGTATATAGCTTGCAGGGTGTGGACCTCAGCGGATATAAGGCAATATATATAAATTATATAAAGAAGTATAATTATAGAAATAAAAATAAAAATATTTATAAAAATATTTGTTAGAAATTATGTATAGCGATTTCAAAACTTATAGCTAATGTGGCTCAGACATTCACTCTATCAGTCAAACATGAATGGTGTTAAATCTAATTCTGAGTTAAGCCCTAAGGGGTGTAAGGTCTTCATGTTATATATTAGTTCTGCTTCTTTTTTAAGTAGCTTTGTCTCATAATTACCTCCTCTCCAATCAGGTTTCACTTTCATTATACCCCAAAAGGAAAGGTCTTTTATTCTGTTATTGTGTACATCTCTAAAATGTTTATATAAATGAGTATCCAAGTAATCATAGGAAAAATGAGAATTACGGAAGAAGGAACACGTTAGCATTCAATTCACCAATTATACCCAGAAATGATAACCAATACGAGACTAACCACAGGTGGCAAAACATACCACCGAAAAGTCAGGATTTTAATAACCCACAGTCATATTATTCCAACCATGAAAGAACTAATACCAACCATGGTAGGAACTTTCCAGATTTTGAGAGAGGCTTTACAAATCATTATAATAGTTACCCCCCCAATGAATGGAGAAACGATAGGAATTTAGAGAGACCATTCATGGAAAGACCAAATGGCTACCCTCAACATGAATGGAGAAATGATAAAACTTCAGATAGACCACATCTAGAAAGACAAAATAACACCAAACAGAGATTTGAAAAGAACTGGCGTATACCCCTGAGAAATAGATACCAACCCCTCTCCCGTAAATCGGAAAATGAACCTAAGATAGATAGAAATGACTTACCCCAAGGAGCCCATTTTTTAGGGGACAACCCAAGAGCAGAGAATGCAAGAGGGGTAATCCTAGAAAAAGTCCAATTAGCTCCTCTAATGAGTCAAAGAAAAAGAACATTAGAGGAAAGAGAGGAGGAAGGAGACGAGCAAATAAAGAGACCCAGGGAGAGAAGAGAGATATGGTAGAACCCTCTAATCAAGGAATTTTTAACATTAGTAAAATAGAGCTAAGTAAGGAAGAAAAAACAGTACTAGGACGTGGTTTAACATTTGCTCCCACAACAAAGCTCAATAAATTTGAGACACATATAAATGTGACACAATTCGTAAGAAAGTTAACGTTAAAAAGACATTTTCTGAAACATCCCCTAGAATTTAACACTAAACCTCCAACAATAACTACAACGAAATTTGTACACACAGAATTAAAACCTAAATCTAGATTCTATCCGGTACATGATAAAGGTAAAAATGTTGAAATTTTTGAAAAATTAGTCCAGAAAGATCTTGAAAAATGCAATCTAAACAAGAAACTTCCACTAAATTTGACAAAATCAGAAAATGCAACTCTTCAAAAGTTAAAAAAGAATAAAGATATAATCATCAAACCAGCGGACAAAGGGGGGGGAATTGTCATAATGGATAAAGAGTACTATATAAAAGAGGCAGAAAGATTATTAAACGACAATTTAACATATAGGGAACTTAAGAGAGACCCCACAAGAGCCGATCAAATTATTTTAAAGATGCACCTAGATAAAGCTAAGACAAAGGGCATTTTGAACTTAAAAGAATACAATTTTTTATATCCAGTATTTCCAAAAATACCAATATTTTATTTTTTGCCCAAAATACACAAAAATTTAGAAAATCCCCCAGGCCGCCCAATTATATCTGGCATACAGTCATTAACCGCTAATTTGTCACAGTATATTGATAAATTTCTCCAAAAATATGTAAGACAATTGCCTTCTTTTCTGAGAGACTCAACACAAGTTTTACAACTACTGGATAATTTGAAAGTAGAAGGAGAAATAATAATGGCAACATGTGATGTGACATCTCTCTATACGAATATTTCACACGAATTAGGTATTAAGGCGGTCTCTAAATTTCTTCTAAAAGACAACACTATAGACAAAGAGCAAAGAGAATTTATACTTGATAGTATAAGGTTTATATTGGAGAATAATATCTTCTCCTTCAACCAGAAGATGTACCTACAAATAAAAGGGACAGCCATGGGCACCAGGTTTGCGCCAAGCTACGCGAACCTTTTTATGGGAGATTGGGAAACCGAATTTCTGAGTTCTAGTTGCTTGGCGCAAAACCTGGTGTCTTACAAAAGGTACATAGATGATATTTTAATAATTTGGAAGGGAAATAATACCTCGCTAATTGAATTTTTCACTGCTATGAATACTAATGATAAAGGACTGTCTTTCACTTATGAACTAAGCAAAGAAAAAATCTCTTTTCTAGATCTTGACATTATACTAGAAACAGACAAATTTATTACTAAAACCTTTTTTAAGAAAGTTGACTCAAACAACTTTATACACGCAGATAGTTGCCATTTGCCAAAATGGAAAAATAATATCCCCAGAGCGCAGTTCCTACGAATAAGAAAGAACTGTTCCAGTGTAATGGACTACGAGGAACAAGCAAAAATCTTGAGTCTAAAATTTGGTGAAAAAGGATATGAAGATAAATTAATAGAAGACAATCTTGAAGAAATTAGGCTTACGGATAGACAGCAGCTACTAAAATATAAAAACAAGACTATAACAGAAAGTAGAGATACTGATGAGATAACAGTCCCCTTTATAACACAATACAATGGAGAACATAAAAGAATAGAGAAAATTATTAGAAAACATTGGCATCATGTCAGAGAGGATCCTATTATAGGAGATAAAATTTCAAAAAATCCGAAATTCATTTACAAAAAAGCTAGAAATTTAAAAACTATGCTAGCACCAAGTGAATTTAAAACAAAACGTAATTTAAAAGAACAGGACCTATCAGGTAACCCACTATGTGGTTTTTTCCCATGCCATTGCTGTAGATCTTGCAATTATAGCAGCAAAATAAAAGAATATGAATCAACACAAACCGGTGAGATATTCCCCATTAGAGACATCATACGTTGTACCGATAAGGGTATAATCTATTTACTACAATGTAGCTGTAAAAAACAATACTTGGGGGAGACCTCAAGAACATTAAGGGAACGAATAAGAGAACATCTCTGCATAATAGAGAAAGGAAAAATGGATACTCATTTATATAAACATTTTAGAGATGTACACAATAACAGAATAAAAGACCTTTCCTTTTGGGGTATAATGAAAGTGAAACCTGATTGGAGAGGAGGTAATTATGAGACAAAGCTACTTAAAAAAGAAGCAGAACTAATATATAACATGAAGACCTTACACCCCTTAGGGCTTAACTCAGAATTAGATTTAACACCATTCATGTTTGACTGATAGAGTGAATGTCTGAGCCACATTAGCTATAAGTTTTGAAATCGCTATACATAATTTCTAACAAATATTTTTATAAATATTTTTATTTTTATTTCTATAATTATACTTCTTTATATAATTTATATATATTGCCTTATATCCGCTGAGGTCCACACCCTGCAAGCTATATACTACTAAAAACAAAGAGAAATAGCGCTGTTTGGCAATAGGAATCTCCTGTCTAAACAGTAATTAGTCACCTTGCAAGCTATAGAAGAAGAAAAAGCGCATTTTTTGGCAATAGGATTTTCCTGTCTATCATGTAATTAGTCCGCTGTTTACATATCACATATAGATGTGACCATAGTTAGTTTGAGGTTTTTTAACACTGTTATATGTACAGAATACTCGTCTGTGTTTTATTCTGAATTAAAGGACTTTCTATTGTGTACTTGGAAATTGGTAATTTTACCAGCACCACCTTAAAGAAGGCACCTGGGAAACTCACACCCTTGTATTAAGATCCTCCAATCACAAACAAGAGGAGGGGTATTTAATAGCACCCAAGACAAACATTTAATACTTCTTGAAAAAGCCCCAAGGAAGGGGGGAAACGCGTTGAAGTTGGCCCACTGTTTTACCTTCAAAAGAAAAGAACCTTATTACCTCAAGCGTGAATTTAAAGACGTTTGGTAAGCCCTGCTCCTGAATCGGTTCCTTTTGTTTTGGATACAGCCCAAACCTGAGCACAGCTGTTGACGACCGCACGCAAACCTCAATACACGTAAGCGGAGACGTCACTCTGTTACAGCCAAGGTAACCGGAATAGCCTAAGCAGCCTGCACCGCACACCGCTTTCACAGAGGATAGCGGTAAAGAAAATCAGCCTGCGATAGGTGACAAAGACCCAGAAAACTAAAGATTCAACAAGGGGATTTCCCACAGCACTTAAGTATTGCTAAGAGTGCACGGCTCCTGGCAGCCACCCCCACCAACGGACATAACGCCGGCCACCTCAGGTACCCCTCTCATATGCTAGTGTGATCCAATACTCATCTGAGCAAGATCAACAGCATATGAGAGTGAACTGTTCACACTCTGCATTAAGCCCTTACCTGATCGTATTACCACTTGTACTTATGACCGGTCAATCGCACTTTATTACCTGTCTGCTTAGATAGACTCTGTCACTTTTTGGCAGCTACCATTTGCTTAATTAGCTTTACTTCAGCTTTTTTACTATTGTGCTTTTTAACTAATTTGCCTTATTTTATTATTGTATTTTATTACTGGACGTCCAGCCTGCCAATATTTGTATTTATTTGGTTGTATGTATTTTTAACATTCTTAACTTAAGTGTAACTTTGTGATTACTATTGATATCTCTGCTTATTGTTCTTATTTAGGATTAACCAGACATTAATGTGTAGGATAGTTGATATACTTACGTATTGTTATTTGCTTGTTCGAGCTCATCTTTAGAGCTAGGTTATTCAATTGTTCCACTACACACCAGACACATATGTGCAATTTTATTTAGGCTTATTGTTATATTCTTATTATTTTTTGCAATAAACATTCTAGTTTTTTATTATTTTTTTTTTTTTACCTTTTGTCTTATTTGCTATTTGCTCTTGATTATTTTCCATTATTAATAGACTATTGTCACTTTTGCATTTAGGGTATAATCACTCCCTCTTGCTTACCTTGAGAATTACTCACATTATTTATTTAATCACTACCTAGCTGTTAGCGCCAGTACTATCTCTCCCTATATTCTAACTTCTTTTGGTCTCTGTGAGAGAGACCATTTTTGTACTTGGCTGGTAGAAATAAGCGCTGATTCTACTTCTCACCTAAAATTGTCACACTCTCACTCTTTGAATCTAGCAGCTATTTTTTAAAGTGATCAACCTTAATTAATACGTAATACCATTTACTATGGACCTTTTTACCACAAGAAATAACATCTTACTAGAACTAGATAATGCAGATATAAATACAGAAATAGAATCACCACAAGATACCAATCTAAGTACAAGGGACCTAATGAGCGAACTTGAAAAATTATTAATCAAAGAGTTAAAACAAAAAACTGAGTTAAACTATTTAGAGAAATATATAGCTCTAAATATAGTCCCGAGAGGCCTAAGATTAGAGAAGAAATGTACCTTTGAGCTCAATGAGTCCCTCCAAGATGAATGGTTCACTTCTCTAGAAAAAGCGTCCTTTACCCTAATTAACATTATTAAAAAAGCAAGAAACATCAGTCTAAAAGATATTGATAAAAGAGTTAACGAGATCAAAGACACTCTAGAGACTAGAAAAGACTCAGAGACCTTTAAAGAAAAACAAACTGAAATAATAAGAACTCTAAAATATACTAATAACGAATTACAAGTAATTAAGAAGAGAAAACTAAAAAGAGATAAAGATGATTATACTGATAACACTATAGAAGAGGACACCAAAAGAAATACTCTACATCCACATGAGAATATAAACACATTACACAATAGAAAACAAAAAACAATCTTTAATGAAAGAGTCACTAACCCTAGGACACCAAGTAATCATAGGAAAAATGAGAATTACGGAAGAAGGAACACGTTAGCATTCAATTCACCAATTATACCCAGAAATGATAACCAATACGAGACTAACCACAGGTGGCAAAACATACCACCGAAAAGTCAGGATTTTAATAACCCACAGTCATATTATTCCAACCATGAAAGAACTAATACCAACCATGGTAGGAACTTTCCAGATTTTGAGAGAGGCTTTACAAATCATTATAATAGTTACCCCCCCAATGAATGGAGAAACGATAGGAATTTAGAGAGACCATTCATGGAAAGACCAAATGGCTACCCTCAACATGAATGGAGAAATGATAAAACTTCAGATAGACCACATCTAGAAAGACAAAATAACACCAAACAGAGATTTGAAAAGAACTGGCGTATACCCCTGAGAAATAGATACCAACCCCTCTCCCGTAAATCGGAAAATGAACCTAAGATAGATAGAAATGACTTACCCCAAGGAGCCCATTTTTTAGGGGACAACCCAAGAGCAGAGAATGCAAGAGGGGTAATCCTAGAAAAAGTCCAATTAGCTCCTCTAATGAGTCAAAGAAAAAGAACATTAGAGGAAAGAGAGGAGGAAGGAGACGAGCAAATAAAGAGACCCAGGGAGAGAAGAGAGATATGGTAGAACCCTCTAATCAAGGAATTTTTAACATTAGTAAAATAGAGCTAAGTAAGGAAGAAAAAACAGTACTAGGACGTGGTTTAACATTTGCTCCCACAACAAAGCTCAATAAATTTGAGACACATATAAATGTGACACAATTCGTAAGAAAGTTAACGTTAAAAAGACATTTTCTGAAACATCCCCTAGAATTTAACACTAAACCGCCAACAATAACTACAACGAAATTTGTACACACAGAATTAAAACCTAAATCTAGATTCTATCCGGTACATGATAAAGGTAAAAATGTTGAAATTTTTGAAAAATTAGTCCAGAAAGATCTTGAAAAATGCAATCTAAACAAGAAACTTCCACTAAATTTGACAAAATCAGAAAATGCAACTCTTCAAAAGTTAAAAAAGAATAAAGATATAATCATCAAACCAGCGGACAAAGGGGGGGGAATTGTCATAATGGATAAAGAGTACTATATAAAAGAGGCAGAAAGATTATTAAACGACAATTTAACATATAGGGAACTTAAGAGAGACCCCACAAGAGCCGATCAAATTATTTTAAAGATGCACCTAGATAAAGCTAAGACAAAGGGCATTTTGAACTTAAAAGAATACAATTTTTTATATCCAGTATTTCCAAAAATACCAATATTTTATTTTTTGCCCAAAATACACAAAAATTTAGAAAATCCCCCAGGCCGCCCAATTATATCTGGCATACAGTCATTAACCGCTAATTTGTCACAGTATATTGATAAATTTCTCCAAAAATATGTAAGACAATTGCCTTCTTTTCTGAGAGACTCAACACAAGTTTTACAACTACTGGATAATTTGAAAGTAGAAGGAGAAATAATAATGGCAACATGTGATGTGACATCTCTCTATACGAATATTTCACACGAATTAGGTATTAAGGCGGTCTCTAAATTTCTTCTAAAAGACAACACTATAGACAAAGAGCAAAGAGAATTTATACTTGATAGTATAAGGTTTATATTGGAGAATAATATCTTCTCCTTCAACCAGAAGATGTACCTACAAATAAAAGGGACAGCCATGGGCACCAGGTTTGCGCCAAGCTACGCGAACCTTTTTATGGGAGATTGGGAAACCGAATTTCTGAGTTCTAGTTGCTTGGCGCAAAACCTGGTGTCTTACAAAAGGTACATAGATGATATTTTAATAATTTGGAAGGGAAATAATACCTCGCTAATTGAATTTTTCACTGCTATGAATACTAATGATAAAGGACTGTCTTTCACTTATGAACTAAGCAAAGAAAAAATCTCTTTTCTAGATCTTGACATTATACTAGAAACAGACAAATTTATTACTAAAACCTTTTTTAAGAAAGTTGACTCAAACAACTTTATACACGCAGATAGTTGCCATTTGCCAAAATGGAAAAATAATATCCCCAGAGCGCAGTTCCTACGAATAAGAAAGAACTGTTCCAGTGTAATGGACTACGAGGAACAAGCAAAAATCTTGAGTCTAAAATTTGGTGAAAAAGGATATGAAGATAAATTAATAGAAGACAATCTTGAAGAAATTAGGCTTACGGATAGACAGCAGCTACTAAAATATAAAAACAAGACTATAACAGAAAGTAGAGATACTGATGAGATAACAGTCCCCTTTATAACACAATACAATGGAGAACATAAAAGAATAGAGAAAATTATTAGAAAACATTGGCATCATGTCAGAGAGGATCCTATTATAGGAGATAAAATTTCAAAAAATCCGAAATTCATTTACAAAAAAGCTAGAAATTTAAAAACTATGCTAGCACCAAGTGAATTTAAAACAAAACGTAATTTAAAAGAACAGGACCTATCAGGTAACCCACTATGTGGTTTTTTCCCATGCCATTGCTGTAGATCTTGCAATTATAGCAGCAAAATAAAAGAATATGAATCAACACAAACCGGTGAGATATTCCCCATTAGAGACATCATACGTTGTACCGATAAGGGTATAATCTATTTACTACAATGTAGCTGTAAAAAACAATACTTGGGGGAGACCTCAAGAACATTAAGGGAACGAATAAGAGAACATCTCTGCATAATAGAGAAAGGAAAAATGGATACTCATTTATATAAACATTTTAGAGATGTACACAATAACAGAATAAAAGACCTTTCCTTTTGGGGTATAATGAAAGTGAAACCTGATTGGAGAGGAGGTAATTATGAGACAAAGCTACTTAAAAAAGAAGCAGAACTAATATATAACATGAAGACCTTACACCCCTTAGGGCTTAACTCAGAATTAGATTTAACACCATTCATGTTTGACTGATAGAGTGAATGTCTGAGCCACATTAGCTATAAGTTTTGAAATCGCTATACATAATTTCTAACAAATATTTTTATAAATATTTTTATTTTTATTTCTATAATTATACTTCTTTATATAATTTATATATATTGCCTTATATCCGCTGAGGTCCACACCCTGCAAGCTATATACTACTAAAAACAAAGAGAAATAGCGCTGTTTGGCAATAGGAATCTCCTGTCTAAACAGTAATTAGTCACCTTGCAAGCTATAGAAGAAGAAAAAGCGCATTTTTTGGCAATAGGATTTTCCTGTCTATCATGTAATTAGTCCGCTGTTTACATATCACATATAGATGTGACCATAGTTAGTTTGAGGTTTTTTAACACTGTTATATGTACAGAATACTCGTCTGTGTTTTATTCTGAATTAAAGGACTTTCTATTGTGTACTTGGAAATTGGTAATTTTACCAGCACCACCTTAAAGAAGGCACCTGGGAAACTCACACCCTTGTATTAAGATCCTCCAATCACAAACAAGAGGAGGGGTATTTAATAGCACCCAAGACAAACATTTAATACTTCTTGAAAAAGCCCCAAGGAAGGGGGGAAACGCGTTGAAGTTGGCCCACTGTTTTACCTTCAAAAGAAAAGAACCTTATTACCTCAAGCGTGAATTTAAAGACGTTTGGTAAGCCCTGCTCCTGAATCGGTTCCTTTTGTTTTGGATACAGCCCAAACCTGAGCACAGCTGTTGACGACCGCACGCAAACCTCAATACACGTAAGCGGAGACGTCACTCTGTTACAGCCAAGGTAACCGGAATAGCCTAAGCAGCCTGCACCGCACACCGCTTTCACAGAGGATAGCGGTAAAGAAAATCAGCCTGCGATAGGTGACAAAGACCCAGAAAACTAAAGATTCAACAAGGGGATTTCCCACAGCACTTAAGTATTGCTAAGAGTGCACGGCTCCTGGCAGCCACCCCCACCAACGGACATAACGCCGGCCACCTCAGGTACCCCTCTCATATGCTAGTGTGATCCAATACTCATCTGAGCAAGATCAACAGCATATGAGAGTGAACTGTTCACACTCTGCATTAAGCCCTTACCTGATCGTATTACCACTTGTACTTATGACCGGTCAATCGCACTTTATTACCTGTCTGCTTAGATAGACTCTGTCACTTTTTGGCAGCTACCATTTGCTTAATTAGCTTTACTTCAGCTTTTTTACTATTGTGCTTTTTAACTAATTTGCCTTATTTTATTATTGTATTTTATTACTGGACGTCCAGCCTGCCAATATTTGTATTTATTTGGTTGTATGTATTTTTAACATTCTTAACTTAAGTGTAACTTTGTGATTACTATTGATATCTCTGCTTATTGTTCTTATTTAGGATTAACCAGACATTAATGTGTAGGATAGTTGATATACTTACGTATTGTTATTTGCTTGTTCGAGCTCATCTTTAGAGCTAGGTTATTCAATTGTTCCACTACACACCAGACACATATGTGCAATTTTATTTAGGCTTATTGTTATATTCTTATTATTTTTTGCAATAAACATTCTAGTTTTTTATTATTTTTTTTTTTACCTTTTGTCTTATTTGCTATTTGCTCTTGATTATTTTCCATTATTAATAGACTATTGTCACTTTTGCATTTAGGGTATAATCACTCCCTCTTGCTTACCTTGAGAATTACTCACATTATTTATTTAATCACTACCTAGCTGTTAGCGCCAGTACTATCTCTCCCTATATTCTAACTTCTTTTGGTCTCTGTGAGAGAGACCATTTTTGTACTTGGCTGGTAGAAATAAGCGCTGATTCTACTTCTCACCTATAGAGCTTCCTGTCACCATGAAACATATCTGGTTGAGATACTAATGGTTCTGGGATAGTTTCAGTATGACCTGATTTTTGTTGTATTGAATCCTTTATTATTTTATGCAAAGTTTGATTTTCTAGCTGAATTTCCCTTAACCCTTGATTAAGTTGATCCACACGTTGAGAACGTGAATAAACATACTGAGGCAGCTCTGCTGGATCCATTTCACTGTTTGGCTTAGTATTATGTGATATTCTGTGTATACTCTGTTACAATTATGAATATAGTTTTGGATCTCAATTGCAGTGTTGCATAAAATGAGTTTGTTCCACCTGAGTTTCTGTATTCAATGTGGATGAATACAGATTAACTTTCAGTGAAAAGTTATTAAAGGTTAAAGTTAAACTGGGCACAATGTAACAACACAAAGGCTCTGGTGTTATAGTAAACAAAGTCTCTGTTAGTTAGTTCAGGCAAGGTGTTACCTTGTATCAGATAGTGTAGAGATGGAAACAATCCTTTTCAGACTTGCTGACAGGCTGCTGACACACTGAATCAGAGTAGGCTGCACTGAAGCTGAATGAACAGAGAGTGATGTCACAAAAGGGGGTGTGGCTAAGTTCCGGTTTTACAATCCAGTTTTCCTCTTTGTAATTGCTTTGGTTTTCTTCTGGTTAGTTGACTTGTACTCAGGAAACAACCACTAAGTGCCAGTGGAGTTGTGGCAAGAAGGGAGCACAAGATTTTGTAATAGGAAGGTGTGCTGTGAAATATGTTGCGGTCCAATGTAGCTTCAGAAACTGCAGGGGCAATAAATACTGCAGTAGTAGAGAGGAGTTTTAATCCTTAGTTCAGATGTCCAAGTGGCTTAGAGAAAGGAGATTATGTTAGGTTTGTATCCTAAGAAACAACTGCACATACACCTGCTAGGAAGCAGTTTCAATACTAAGCACCTGTTTACAGGAAACAGGATACTCTTAAAGACAAAGTGGGAAGGGCTATGAAATGACTGACAGGAGACCTGACAGCCCCTCTGTCTTACACCCCAGCCCCTGTACAGGTTCTCAGCCCTTCTGACTTACACCCCAGCCCCTGTACAGGTTCTCAGCCTCCTCTGTCTTACACCCCAGCCCCTGTACAGGTTCTCAGCCCTTCTGACTTACACCCCAGCCCCTGTACAGGTTCTCAGCCCCCTCTGTCTTACACCCCAGCCCCTGTACAGGTTCTCAGCCCCTCTGTCTTACACCCTAGCCCATGTTCAGGTTCTCAGCCCCTCTGTCTTACACCCCAGCCCCTGTTCAGGTTCTCCGCCCCCTCTGTCTTACACCCCAGCCCCTGTACAGACCCTCAGCTCCTCTGCCTCACACCCCAGCCCCTGTACAGGTTCTGAACCCCTCTGTCTTACACCCCAGCCCATGTACAGGTTCTCAGCCCCCTCTGTCTTACACCCCAGCCCCTGTAAAGGTTCTCAGCCCCCTCTGTCTTACACCCCAGCCCTTGTACAGGTTCTCAGCCCCTCTGTCTTACACCCCAGCCCCTGTACAGGATCTCAGCCCCTCTGTCTTACACCGCAGCCCCTGTACAGGTTCTCAACCCCTCTGTCTTACACCCCAGCCCCTGTACAGGTTCTCAGCCCCTCTGTCTTACACCCTAGCCCATGTTCAGGTTCTCAGCCCCTCTGTCTTACACCCCAGCCCCTGTTCAGGTTCTCCGCCCCCTCTGTCTTACACCCCAGCCCCTGTTCAGGTTCTCCGCCCCCTCTGTCTTACACCCCAGCCCCTGTACAGACCCTCAGCTCCTCTGCCTCACACCCCAGCCCCTGTACAGGTTCTGAACCCCTCTGTCTTACACCCCAGCCCCTGTACAGGTTCTCAGCCCCCTCTGTCTTACACCCCAGCCCCTGTAGAGGTTCTCAACCCCCTCTACCTCACACCCCAGCCCCTGTACAGGTTCTGAACCTCCTCTCTCTTACACCCCAGCTGCTGTACAGGTTCTCAGTCCCTCTGCCTTACACCCCAGCCCCTGTACAGGTTCTCATCCCCTCTGTCTTACACCCCAGCCCCTGTACAGGTTCTCAGCCCCTCTGTCTTACACCCCAGCCCCTGTACAGGTTCTCAGCCCCCTCCGTTTTACACCCCAGCCCCTGTACAGTGTCACGGCCCCTCTGTCTTACACCCCAGCCCCTGTACAGGATCTCAGCCCCTCTGTCTTACACCGCAGCCCCTGTACAGGTTCTCAACCCCTCTGTCTTACACCCAGCCCCTGTACAGGTTCTCAGCCCCTCTTTCTTACACCCTAGCCCATGTTCAGGTTCTCAGCCCCTCTGTCTTACACCCCAGCCCCTGTTCAGGTTCTCTGTCTTACACCCCAGCCCCTGTTCAGGTTCTCCGCCCCCTCGGTCTTACACCCCAGCCCCTGTACAGACCCTCAGCTCCTCTGCCTCACACCCCAGCCCCTGTACAGGTTCTGAACCCCTCTGTCTTACACCCCAGCCCATGTACAGGTTCTCAGCCCTTCTGACTTACACCCCAGCCCCTGTACAGGTTCTCAGCCTCCTCTGTCTTACACCCCAGCCCCTGTACAGGTTATCAGCCCTTCTGGCTTACACCCCAGCCCCTGTACAGGTTCTCAGCCCCCTCTGTCTTACACCCCAGCCCCTGTACAGGTTCTCAGCCCCTCTGTCTTACACCCTAGCCCATGTTCAGGTTCTCAGCCCCTCTGTCTTACACCCCAGCCCCTGTTCAGGTTCTCCGCCCCCTCTGTCTTACACCCCAGCCCCTGTACAGACCCTCAGCTCCTCTGCCTCACACCCCAGCCCCTGTACAGGTTCTGAACCCCTCTGTCTTACACCCCAGCCCATGTACAGGTTCTCAGCCCCCTCTGTCTTACACCCCAGCCCCTGTAAAGGTTCTCAGCCCCCTCTGTCTTACACCCCAGCCCTTGTACAGGTTCTCAGCCCATCTGTCTTACACCCCAGCCCCTGTACAGGATCTCAGCCCCTCTGTCTTACACCGCAGCCCCTGTACAGGTTCTCAACCCCTCTGTCTTACACCCCAGCCCCTGTACAGGTTCTCAGCCCCTCTGTCTTACACCCTAGCCCATGTTCAGGTTCTCAGCCCCTCTGTCTTACACCCCAGCCCCTGTTCAGGTTCTCCGCCCCCTCTGTCTTACACCCCAGCCCCTGTTCAGGTTCTCCGCCCCCTCTGTCTTACACCCCAGCCCCTGTACAGACCCTCAGCTCCTCTGCCTCACACCCCAGCCCCTGTACAGGTTCTGAACCCCTCTGTCTTACACCCCAGCCCATGTACAGGTTCTCAGCCCCCTCTGTCTTACACCCCAGCCCCTGTAGAGGTTCTCAACCCCCTCTACCTCACACCCCAGCCCCTGTACAGGTTCTGAACCTCCTCTCTCTTACACCCCAGCTGCTGTACAGGTTCTCAGTCCCTCTGCCTTACACCCCAGCCCCTGTACAGGTTCTCATCCCCTCTGTCTTACACCCCAGCCCCTGTACAGGTTCTCAGCCCCTCTGTCTTACACCCCAGCCCCTGTACAGGTTCTCAGCCCCCTCCGTTTTACACCCCAGCCCCTGTACAGTGTCACGGCCCCTCTGTCTTACACCCCAGCCCCTGTACAGGATCTCAGCCCCTCTGTCTTACACCGCAGCCCCTGTACAGGTTCTCAACCCCTCTGTCTTACACCCAGCCCCTGTACAGGTTCTCAGCCCCTCTTTCTTACACCCTAGCCCATGTTCAGGTTCTCAGCCCCTCTGTCTTACACCCCAGCCCCTGTTCAGGTTCTCTGTCTTACACCCCAGCCCCTGTTCAGGTTCTCCGCCCCCTCTGTCTTACACCCCAGCCCCTGTACAGACCCTCAGCTCCTCTGCCTCACACCCCAGCCCCTGTACAGGTTCTGAACCCCTCTGTCTTACACCCCAGCCCATGTACAGGTTCTCAGCCCCCTCTGTCTTACACCCCAGCCCCTGTAGAGGTTCTCAACCCCCTCTACCTCACACCCCAGCCCCTGTACAGGTTCTGAACCTCCTCTCTCTTACACCCCAGCTGCTGTACAGGTTCTCAGTCCCTCTGCCTTACACCCCAGCCCCTGTACAGGTTCTCATCCCCTCTGTCTTAGACCCCAGGCCCTGTACAGGTTCTCAGCCCCTCTGTCTTACACCCCAGCCGCTGTACAGGTTCTCAGCCCCTCTGTCTTACACCCCAGCCCCTGTACAGGTTCTCAGCTCCCACTGTCTTACACCCCAGCCCCTGTACAGGTTCTCAGCCCCTCTGTCTTACACCCCAGCCCCTGTACAGGTTCTCAGCCCCCTCCGTTTTACACCCCAGCCCCTGTACAGTGTCACGGCCCCTCTGTCTTATTCCCCAGCCCCTGTACAGGTTCTCAGCCCCTCTGTCTTACACCCCAGCCCCTGTACAGGTTCTCAGCCCCTCTGTCTTACACCCCAGCCCCTGTACAGGTTCTCAGCCCTTCTGACTTACACCCCAGCCCCTGTACAGGTTCTCAGCCTCCTCTGTCGTACACCCCAGCCCCTGTACAGGTTCTCAGCCCCTCTGTCTTACACCCCAGCCCCTGTACAGGTTCTCAGCCCCCCTGTCTTACACCCCAGCCCCTGTACAGGATCCCAGCCCCTGTACAGGTTCTCAGCCCCCTCTGTCTTACACCCCAGCCCCTGTACAGGTTCTCAGCCCCTCTGTCTTACACCCCAGCCCCTGTACAGGTTCTTAGCTCCCTCTATCTTACACCCCAGCCCCTGTACAGGTTCTCAGCCCCTCTGTCTAACACCTCAGCCCCTGTACAGGTTCTCAGCCCCTCTGTCTTACACCCCAGCCCCTGTACAGGTTCTTAGCCCCTCTGTCTCACACACCAGCCCCTGTACAGGTTCTCAGCCCCCTCCGTCTTACACCCCAGCCCCTGTACAGGTTCCCAGCCCCTCTGTCTTACACCCCAGCCCCTGTACAGGTTCTCAGCCCCCTCTGTCTTACACCCCAGCCCCTGTACAGGTTCTCAGCCCCCTCTGCCTCACACCCCAGCCCCTGTACAGGTTCTCAGCCTCCTTTGTCGTACACCCCAGCCCCTGTACAGGTTCTCAGCCCCTCTGTCTTACACCCCAGCCCCTGTACAGGATCTCAGCCCCCTCTGTCTTACACCCCATCACCTGTACAGGTTCTCAGCCCCTGTGCCTCACACCCCAGTCCCTGTACAGGTTCTCAACCCCCTTTGTCTTACGCCCCAGCCCCTGTACAGGTTCTGAACCCCTCTGTCTTACACCCCAGCCCCTGTACAGGTTCTCAGCCCCCTCTGTCTTACACCCCAGCCCTTGTACAGGTTCTCAGCCCCTCTGTCTTACACCCCAGCCCCTGTACAGGTTCTCAGCCCCCTCTGTCTTACACCCCAGCCCCTGTACAGGTTCTCAACCCCTCTGTCTTACACCCCAGCCCCTGTAGAGGTTCTCAACCCTCTCTGCCTCACACCCCAGCCCCTGTACAGGTTCTGAACCTCCTCTGTCTTACACATCAGCCGCTGTACAGGTTCTCAGTCCCTCTGTCTTACACCCCAGCCCCTGTAGAGGTTCTCAGCCCCTCTGTCTTACACCCCAGCCCCTGTACAGGTTCTCAGCCCCTCTGTATTACACCCCAGCCCCTGTACAGGTTCTCAGCCCCTCTGTCTTACACCCCAGCCCCTGTACAGGTTCTCAGCCCCTCTGTCTTACACCCCAGCTCCTGTACAGGTTCTCAGCCCCTCTGTCTTACATCCCAGCCCCTGTACAGGTTCTCAGCCCCCTCCGTTTTACACCCCAGCCCCTGTACAGTGTCACGGCCCCTCTGTCTTATTCCCCAGCCCCTGTACAGGTTCTCAGCCCCTCTGTCTTACACCCCAGCCCCTGTACAGGTTCTCAGCCCCTCTGTCTTACACCCCAGCCCCTGTACAGGTTCTCAGCCCCTCTGACTTACACCCCAGCCCCTGTACAGGTTCTCAGCCTCCTCTGTCGTACACCCCAGCCCCTGTACAGGTTCTCAGCCCCCCTGTCTTACACCCCAGCCCCTGTACAGGATCCCAGCCCCTGTACAGGTTCTCAGCCCCTCTGTCTTACACCCCAGCCCCTGTACAGGATCCCAGCCCCTGTACAGGTTCTCAGCCTCCTCTGTCGTACACCCCAGCCCCTGTACAGGTTCTCAGCCCCTCTGTCTCACACACCAGCCCCTGTACAGGTTCTCAGCCCCCTCCGTCTTATACCCCAGCCCCTGTACAGGTTCCCAGCCCCTCTGTCTTATACCCCAGCCCCTGTACAGGTTCCCAGCCCCTCTGTCTTATACCCCAGCCCCTGTACAGGTTCTCAGCCCCCTCTGCCTCACACCACAGCCTCTGTACAGGTTCTCAGCCTCCTTTGTCGTACACCCCAGCCCCTGTACAGCTTCTCAGCCCCTCTGTCTTACACCAAGCCCCTGTACAGGTTCTCAGCCCCTCTGTCTTACACCCCAGTCCCTGTACAGGATCTCAGCCCCCTCTGTCTTACACCCCATCACCTGTACAGGTTCTCAGCCCCTGTGCCTCACACCCCAGTCCCTGTACAGGTTCTCAACCCCCTTTGTCTTACGCCCCAGCCCCTGTACAGGTTCTGAACCCCTCTGTCTTACACCCCAGCCCCTGTACAGGTTCTCAGCCCCCTCTGTCTTACACCCCAGCCCTTGTACAGGTTCTCAGCCCCTCTGTCTTACACCCCAGCCCCTGTACAGGATCTCAGCCCCTCTGTCTTACACCCCAGCCCCTGTAGAGGTTCTCAACCCTCTCTGCCTCACACCCCAGCACCTGTACAGGTTCTGAACCTCCTCTGTCTTACACATCAGCCGCTGTACAGGTTCTCAGTCCCTCTGCCTTACACCCCAGCCCCTGTACAGGTTCTCAGCCCCTCTGTCTTACACCCCAGCCCCTGTACAGGTTCTCAGCCCCTCTGTCTTACACCCCAGCCCCTGTACAGGTTCTCAGCTCCCACTGTCTTACACCCCAGCCCCTGTACAGGTTCTCAGCCCCTCTGTCTTACACCCCAGCCCCTGTACAGGTTCTCAGCCCCCTCCGTTTTACACCCCAGCCCCTGTACAGGTTCTCAGCCCCTCTGTCTTACACCCCAGCCCCTGTACAGGTTCTCAGCCCCTCTGTCTTACACGCCAGCCCCTATACAGGTTCTCAGCCCCCTCTGCCTCACACCCCAGCCCCTGTACAGGTTCTCAGCCTCCTCTGTCGTACACCCCAGCCCCTGTACAGGTTCTCAGCCCCTCTGTCTTACACCCCAGCCCCTGTACAGGATCTCAGCCCCCTCTGTCTTACACCCCAGCCCCTGTACAGGTTCTCAACCCACTCTGTCTTACACCCTAGCCCCTGTACAGGTTCTCTCTCAGCCCCTCTTTCTTAGACCCCAGCCCCTGTACAGGTTCTCAGCCCCCTCCGTTTTACACCCCAGCCCCTGTACAGTGTCACGGCCCCTCTGTCTTACACCCCAGCCCCTGTACAGGATCTCAGCCCCTCTGTCTTACACCGCAGCCCCTGTACAGGTTCTCAACCCCTCTGTCTTACACCCAGCCCCTGTACAGGTTCTCAGCCCCTCTTTCTTACACCCTAGCCCATGTTCAGGTTCTCAGCCCCTCTGTCTTACACCCCAGCCCCTGTTCAGGTTCTCTGTCTTACACCCCAGCCCCTGTTCAGGTTCTCCGCCCCCTCTGTCTTACACCCCAGCCCCTGTACAGACCCTCAGCTCCTCTGCCTCACACCCCAGCCCCTGTACAGGTTCTGAACCCCTCTGTCTTACACCCCAGCCCATGTACAGGTTCTCAGCCCTTCTGACTTACACCCCAGCCCCTGTACAGGTTCTCAGCCTCCTCTGTCTTACACCCCAGCCCCTGTACAGGTTCTCAGCCCTTCTGACTTACACCCCAGCCCCTGTACAGGTTCTCAGCCCCCTCTGTCTTACACCCCAGCCCCTGTACAGGTTCTCAGCCCCTCTGTCTTACACCCTAGCCCATGTTCAGGTTCTCAGCCCCTCTGTCTTACACCCCAGCCCCTGTTCAGGTTCTCCGCCCCCTCTGTCTTACACCCCAGCCCCTGTACAGACCCTCAGCTCCTCTGCCTCACACCCCAGCCCCTGTACAGGTTCTGAACCCCTCTGTCTTACACCCCAGCCCATGTACAGGTTCTCAGCCCCCTCTGTCTTACACCCCAGCCCCTGTAAAGGTTCTCAGCCCCCTCTGTCTTACACCCCAGCCCTTGTACAGGTTCTCAGCCCATCTGTCTTACACCCCAGCCCCTGTACAGGATCTCAGCCCCTCTGTCTTACACCGCAGCCCCTGTACAGGTTCTCAACCCCTCTGTCTTACACCCCAGCCCCTGTACAGGTTCTCAGCCCCTCTGTCTTACACCCTAGCCCATGTTCAGGTTCTCAGCCCCTCTGTCTTACACCCCAGCCCCTGTTCAGTTTCTCCGCCCCCTCTGTCTTACACCCCAGCCCCTGTTCAGGTTCTCCGCCCCCTCTGTCTTACACCCCAGCCCCTGTACAGACCCTCAGCTCCTCTGCCTCACACCCCAGCCCCTGTACAGGTTCTGAACCCCTCTGTCTTACACCCCAGCCCATGTACAGGTTCTCAGCCCCCTCTGTCTTACACCCCAGCCCCTGTAGAGGTTCTCAACCCCCTCTACCTCACACCCCAGCCCCTGTACAGGTTCTGAACCTCCTCTCTCTTACACCCCAGCTGCTGTACAGGTTCTCAGTCCCTCTGCCTTACACCCCAGCCCCTGTACAGGTTCTCATCCCCTCTGTCTTACACCCCAGCCCCTGTACAGGTTCTCAGCCCCTCTGTCTTACACCCCAGCCCCTGTACAGGTTCTCAGCCCCCTCCGTTTTACACCCCAGCCCCTGTACAGTGTCACGGCCCCTCTGTCTTACACCCCAGCCCCTGTACAGGATCTCAGCCCCTCTGTCTTACACCGCAGCCCCTGTACAGGTTCTCAACCCCTCTGTCTTACACCCAGCCCCTGTACAGGTTCTCAGCCCCTCTTTCTTACACCCTAGCCCATGTTCAGGTTCTCAGCCCCTCTGTCTTACACCCCAGCCCCTGTTCAGGTTCTCTGTCTTACACCCCAGCCCCTGTTCAGGTTCTCCGCCCCCTCTGTCTTACACCCCAGCCCCTGTACAGACCCTCAGCTCCTCTGCCTCACACCCCAGCCCCTGTACAGGTTCTGAACCCCTCTGTCTTACACCCCAGCCCATGTACAGGTTCTCAGCCCCCTCTGTCTTACACCCCAGCCCCTGTAGAGGTTCTCAACCCCCTCTACCTCACACCCCAGCCCCTGTACAGGTTCTGAACCTCCTCTCTCTTACACCCCAGCTGCTGTACAGGTTCTCAGTCCCTCTGCCTTACACCCCAGCCCCTGTACAGGTTCTCATCCCCTCTGTCTTAGACCCCAGGCCCTGTACAGGTTCTCAGCCCCTCTGTCTTACACCCCAGCTGCTGTACACGTTCTCAGCCCCTCTGTCTTACACCCCAGCCCCTGTACAGGTTCTCAGCTCCCACTGTCTTACACCCCAGCCCCTGTACAGGTTCTCAGCCCCTCTGTCTTACACCCCAGCCCCTGTACAGGTTCTCAGCCCCCTCCGTTTTACACCCCAGCCCCTGTACAGTGTCACGGCCCCTCTGTCTTATTCCCCAGCCCCTGTACAGGTTCTCAGCCCCTCTGTCTTACACCCCAGCCCCTGTACAGGTTCTCAGCCCCTCTGTCTTACACCCCAGCCCCTGTACAGGTTCTCAGCCCTTCTGACTTACACCCCAGCCCCTGTACAGGTTCTCAGCCTCCTCTGTCGTACACCCCAGCCCCTGTACAGGTTCTCAGCCCCTCTGTCTTACACCCCAGCCCCTGTACAGGTTCTCAGCCCCCCTGTCTTACACCCCAGCCCCTGTACAGGATCCCAGCCCCTGTACAGGTTCTCAGCCCCCTCTGTCTTACACCCCAGCCCCTGTACAGGTTCTCAGCCCCTCTGTCTTACACCCCAGCCCCTGTACAGGTTCTTAGCTCCCTCTATCTTACACCCCAGCCCCTGTACAGGTTCTCAGCCCCTCTGTCTAACACCTCAGCCCCTGTACAGGTTCTCAGCCCCTCTGTCTTACACCCCAGCCCCTGTACAGGTTCTTAGCCCCTCTGTCTCACACACCAGCCCCTGTACAGGTTCTCAGCCCCCTCCGTCTTACACCCCAGCCCCTGTACAGGTTCCCAGCCCCTCTGTCTTACACCCCAGCCCCTGTACAGGTTCTCAGCCCCCTCTGTCTTACACCCCAGCCCCTGTACAGGTTCTCAGCCCCCTCTGCCTCACACCCCAGCCCCTGTACAGGTTCTCAGCCTCCTTTGTCGTACACCCCAGCCCCTGTACAGGTTCTCAGCCCCTCTGTCTTACACCCCAGCCCCTGTACAGGATCTCAGCCCCCTCTGTCTTACACCCCATCACCTGTACAGGTTCTCAGCCCCTGTGCCTCACACCCCAGTCCCTGTACAGGTTCTCAACCCCCTTTGTCTTACGCCCCAGCCCCTGTACAGGTTCTGAACCCCTCTGTCTTACACCCCAGCCCCTGTACAGGTTCTCAGCCCCCTCTGTCTTACACCCCAGCCCTTGTACAGGTTCTCAGCCCCTCTGTCTTACACCCCAGCCCCTGTACAGGTTCTCAGCCCCCTCTGTCTTACACCCCAGCCCCTGTACAGGTTCTCAACCCCTCTGTCTTACACCCCAGCCCCTGTAGAGGTTCTCAACCCTCTCTGCCTCACACCCCAGCCCCTGTACAGGTTCTGAACCTCCTCTGTCTTACACATCAGCCGCTGTACAGGTTCTCAGTCCCTCTGTCTTACACCCCAGCCCCTGTAGAGGTTCTCAGCCCCTCTGTCTTACACCCCAGCCCCTGTACAGGTTCTCAGCCCCTCTGTCTTACACCCCAGCCCCTGTACAGGTTCTCAGCCCCTCTGTCTTACACCCCAGCCCCTGTACAGGTTCTCAGCCCCTCTGTCTTACACCCCAGCTCCTGTACAGGTTCTCAGCCCCTCTGTCTTACATCCCAGCCCCTGTACAGGTTCTCAGCCCCCTCCGTTTTACACCCCAGCCCCTGTACAGTGTCACGGCCCCTCTGTCTTATTCCCCAGCCCCTGTACAGGTTCTCAGCCCCTCTGTCTTACACCCCAGCCCCTGTACAGGTTCTCAGCCCCTCTGTCTTACACCCCAGCCCCTGTACAGGTTCTCAGCCCCTCTGACTTACACCCCAGCCCCTGTACAGGTTCTCAGCCTCCTCTGTCGTACACCCCAGCCCCTGTACAGGTTCTCAGCCCCCCTGTCTTACACCCCAGCCCCTGTACAGGATCCCAGCCCCTGTACAGGTTCTCAGCCCCTCTGTCTTACACCCCAGCCCCTGTACAGGATCCCAGCCCCTGTACAGGTTCTCAGCCTCCTCTGTCGTACACCCCAGCCCCTGTACAGGTTCTCAGCCCCTCTGTCTCACACACCAGCCCCTGTACAGGTTCTCAGCCCCCTCCGTCTTATACCCCAGCCCCTGTACAGGTTCCCAGCCCCTCTGTCTTATACCCCAGCCCCTGTACAGGTTCCCAGCCCCTCTGTCTTATACCCCAGCCCCTGTACAGGTTCTCAGCCCCCTCTGCCTCACACCACAGCCTCTGTACAGGTTCTCAGCCTCCTTTGTCGTACACCCCAGCCCCTGTACAGCTTCTCAGCCCCTCTGTCTTACACCAAGCCCCTGTACAGGTTCTCAGCCCCTCTGTCTTACACCCCAGTCCCTGTACAGGATCTCAGCCCCCTCTGTCTTACACCCCATCACCTGTACAGGTTCTCAGCCCCTGTGCCTCACACCCCAGTCCCTGTACAGGTTCTCAACCCCCTTTGTCTTACGCCCCAGCCCCTGTACAGGTTCTGAACCCCTCTGTCTTACACCCCAGCCCCTGTACAGGTTCTCAGCCCCCTCTGTCTTACACCCCAGCCCTTGTACAGGTTCTCAGCCCCTCTGTCTTACACCCCAGCCCCTGTACAGGATCTCAGCCCCTCTGTCTTACACCCCAGCCCCTGTAGAGGTTCTCAACCCTCTCTGCCTCACACCCCAGCACCTGTACAGGTTCTGAACCTCCTCTGTCTTACACATCAGCCGCTGTACAGGTTCTCAGTCCCTCTGCCTTACACCCCAGCCCCTGTACAGGTTCTCAGCCCCTCTGTCTTACACCCCAGCCCCTGTACAGGTTCTCAGCCCCTCTGTCTTACACCCCAGCCCCTGTACAGGTTCTCAGCTCCCACTGTCTTACACCCCAGCCCCTGTACAGGTTCTCAGCCCCTCTGTCTTACACCCCAGCCCCTGTACAGGTTCTCAGCCCCCTCCGTTTTACACCCCAGCCCCTGTACAGGTTCTCAGCCCCTCTGTCTTACACCCCAGCCCCTGTACAGGTTCTCAGCCCCTCTGTCTTACACGCCAGCCCCTGTACAGGTTCTCAGCCCCCTCTGCCTCACACCCCAGCCCCTGTACAGGTTCTCAGCCTCCTCTGTCGTACACCCCAGCCCCTGTACAGGTTCTCAGCCCCTCTGTCTTACACCCCAGCCCCTGTACAGGATCTCAGCCCCCTCTGTCTTACACCCCAGCCCCTGTACAGGTTCTCAACCCACTCTGTCTTACACCCTAGCCCCTGTACAGGTTCTCTCTCAGCCCCTCTTTCTTAGACCCCAGCCCCTGTACAGGTTCTCAGTCCCTCTGTCTCACACCCCATCCCCTGTACAGGTTCTCAGCCCACTCTGTCTTACACCCCAGCCCCTGTACAGGTTATCAGTCCCTCTGTCTCACATCCCAGCCCCTGTACAGGTTCTCAGCCTCCTCTGTCGTACACCCCAGCCCCTGTACAGGTTCTCAGCCCCTCTGTCTCACACACCAGCCCCTGTACAGGTTCTCAGCCCCCTCCGTCTTATACCCCAGCCCCTGTACAGGTTCCCAGCCCCTCTGTCTTATACCCCAGCCCCTGTACAGGTTCCCAGCCCCTCTGTCTTATACCCCAGCCCCTGTACAGGTTCTCAGCCCCCTCTGCCTCACACCACAGCCTCTGTACAGGTTCTCAGCCTCCTTTGTCGTACACCCCAGCCCCTGTACAGCTTCTCAGCCCCTCTGTCTTACACCAAGCCCCTGTACAGGTTCTCAGCCCCTCTGTCTTACACCCCAGTCCCTGTACAGGATCTCAGCCCCCTCTGTCTTACACCCCATCACCTGTACAGGTTCTCAGCCCCTGTGCCTCACACCCCAGTCCCTGTACAGGTTCTCAACCCCCTTTGTCTTACGCCCCAGCCCCTGTACAGGTTCTGAACCCCTCTGTCTTACACCCCAGCCCCTGTACAGGTTCTCAGCCCCCTCTGTCTTACACCCCAGCCCTTGTACAGGTTCTCAGCCCCTCTGTCTTACACCCCAGCCCCTGTACAGGATCTCAGCCCCTCTGTCTTACACCCCAGCCCCTGTAGAGGTTCTCAACCCTCTCTGCCTCACACCCCAGCACCTGTACAGGTTCTGAACCTCCTCTGTCTTACACATCAGCCGCTGTACAGGTTCTCAGTCCCTCTGCCTTACACCCCAGCCCCTGTACAGGTTCTCAGCCCCTCTGTCTTACACCCCAGCCCCTGTACAGGTTCTCAGCCCCTCTGTCTTACACCCCAGCCCCTGTACAGGTTCTCAGCCCCCACTGTCTTACACCCCAGCCCCTGTACAGGTTCTCAGCCCCTCTGTCTTACACCCCAGCCCCTGTACAGGTTCTCAGCCCCCTCCGTTTTACACCCCAGCCCCTGTACAGGTTCTCAGCCCCTCTGTCTTACACCCCAGCCCCTGTACAGGTTCTCAGCCCCTCTGTCTTACACGCCAGCCCCTGTACAGGTTCTCAGCCCCCTCTGCCTCACACCCCAGCCCCTGTACAGGTTCTCAGCCTCCTCTGTCGTACACCCCAGCCCCTGTACAGGTTCTCAGCCCCTCTGTCTTACACCCCAGCCCCTGTACAGGATCTCAGCCCCCTCTGTCTTACACCCCAGCCCCTGTACAGGTTCTCAACCCACTCTGTCTTACACCCTAGCCCCTGTACAGGTTCTCTCTCAGCCCCTCTTTCTTAGACCCCAGCCCCTGTACAGGTTCTCAGTCCCTCTGTCTCACACCCCATCCCCTGTACAGGTTCTCAGCCCACTCTGTCTTACACCCCAGCCCCTGTACAGGTTATCAGTCCCTCTGTCTCACACCCCAGCCCCTGTACAGGTACTCAGCCCCCTCTGTCTTACACCCCAGCCCCTGTACAGGTTCTCAGCCCCATCTGTCTTACACCCCAGCCCATGTACAGGTTCTCAGTCCCTCTGTCTCACACTCCATCCCCTTTACAGGTTCTCATCCCCCTCTGTCTTACACCCCAGCCCCTGTACAGGTTCTCAGCCTCCTCTGTCTTACACCCCAGCCCCTGTACAGGTTCTCAGCCTCCTCTGTCTCACACCCCAGCCCCTGTACAGGTTGTCAGCCCCCTCTGTCTTACACCCCAGCCCCTGTACAGGTTCTCAACCCTTCTGTCTTACACCCCAGCACCTGTACAGGTTCTCAGCCCCTCTGTCTCACACCCCAGCCCCTGTACAGGTTCTCAGCCCCCTTTGCCTCACACCCCAGCCCCTTTACAGGGTCTCAACCCCTCTCTCTTACACCCCAGCCCCTGTTCAGGTTCTCAGTCCCTCTGTCTCACACCCCAGCCCCTGTACAGGTTCTCCGCCCCTCTGCCTCACACCCCAGCCCCTGTACAGGTTCTCAACCCACTCTGTCTTACACCCCAGCCCCTGCACAGGTTCTCTCTGAGCCCCTCTGCCTTACACCCCAGCCCCTGTACAGGTTCTCAGCCCCCTCTGTCTCACACCCCAGCCCCTGTACAGGTTCTCAGCCCCCTCTGTCTTACACCCCAACCCCTGTACAGGTTCTCAGTCCCTCTGTCTCACACCCCAGCCCCTGTACAGGTTCTCAGCCCCTCTGTCTTACACCCCAGCCCCTGTACAGGTTCTCAGCCCCCTCTTCCTCACACCCCAGCCCCTGTACAGGTTCTCAGCCCCCACTGTCTTACACCCCAGCCCCTGTACAGGTTCTCAGCCCCCGCTGTCTTACACCCCAGCCCCTGTACAGGTTCTCAGCCCCTCTGTCTTAAACCCCAGCCCCTGTACAGGTTCTCAGCCCCCTCTGTCTTACACCCCAGCCCCTGTAAAGGTTATCAGCCCCCTCTGCCTCACACCACAGCCCCTGTACAGCTTCTCAGCCCCCACTGTCTTACACCCCAGCCCCTGTACAGGTTCCCAGCCCCTGCTGTCTTACACCCCAGCCCCTGTACAGGTTCTCAGCCCCTCTGTCTTACACCCCAGCCCCTGTACAGGTTCTCAGCCCCCTCTGTCTTACACCCCAGCCCCTGTACAGGTTCTCAGCCCCCTCTGCCTCACACCCCAGCCCCTGTACAGCTTCTCAGCTCCTCTGTCTTACACCCCAGCCCCTGTACAGGTTCTCAGCCCCTCTGTCTTACGCCCCAGCCCCTGTACAGGTTCTCAGCCCCCTCTGTCTTACGCCCCAGCCCCTGTACAGGTTCTCAGCCCCCTCTGCCTCACACCCCAGCCCCTGTACAGGTTCTCAGCCTCTCTGTTTTACACCCCAACCCCTGTACAGTTTCTCAGCCCCTCTGTCTTACACCCCAGCCCCTGTACAGGTTCTTACCTTAAGCCCCCTCTCACACCTCAGTCGCTGTAGACTTGCAGCCCCATCTCACTCTGTTTTACAAACCAGCCCCTGTAGTCTATAAGCCCACCTCTCTCACAACCAGTCTCTGTAGACTCATTGCCCCCCTCTATCTCATACTCTAGCCCCTGTAGACTCTAAGCCCCACTCTCTCACACCCAGCCTCTGTATACTCTAAGCCCCCTCTATCTCATACTCTAGCCCCTGTAAACTCTAAGCCCCCCTCTCTCACACCCAGCCCCTGTAGACTAGTGGCCCCCTCTATCTCATACTCTAGCCCCTGTAGTCTCTAAGCCCCCCTCTCTCACACCCAGCCACTGTAGACTTGCAGCCCCCCTCTATCTCATACTCTTGCCCATGTAGACTCTAAGCCCCCCTCTCTCTCACACCCAACCCCTGAAGACTCATGGCCCCCCTCTATCTCATACTCTAGCCCCTGTAGTCTATAAGCCCACCTCTCTCACAACCAGTCTCTGTAGACTCACTGCCCCCTCTATCTCATACTCTAGCCCATGTAGACTCTAAGCCCTCCTCTGTCTCACACCCAGCCACTGTAGATTTGCGGCCCCCCTCTATCTCATACTCTAGCCCATGTAGACTCTAAGCCCTCCTCTGTCTCACACCCAGCCACTGTAGATTTGTGGCCCCCCTCTATCTCATACTCTAGCCCATGTAGACTCTAAGCCCTCCTCTGTCTCACACCCAGCCACTGTAGATTTGCGGCCCCCCTCTATCTCATACTCTAGCCCATGTAGACTATAAGGCATAATTTTGATTGTTTCTAATAAGTAACTGATGATATATAAAAGGGTTAAAATCCTTTGCGCCACTCATTTATGTGTGTGTATATATGAGATACCGAAAATAGAAGTTGCGCTCAAAATATCGGGAAGAACTTGAAAAGAATATTCATCATTGCATGAGGATCAGCTCACTAACCTGATTGCTAGAGTCACTGCTGGCTTTATCGTAGGACATCTTGCTACATGTCCTTTTTAACACTTGGAATAAAAGTTGGTTTTACTTATACTCTCTGCCTGGAGAATATTCTTTTCAAGTTCTTCCTGATATTTTGAGCGCAACTTCTATCTTCGGTATCTCATACATTGTTTTCGTTTGGGGCGTGTGTGGCTGACATGCCTGAAGCTGCAGCCTATCTTCTGGATCCTTACAGGGGGTGTGTCCCCCGCCCACTCTCCATTGTGCCTGGGTAGTGTTTCTACATATCGGACGCTCAGGAGGAGCGCAGTATACAGTGAATAGTCTTTGTACTGTGTGTGTATATATACACAAGGCGTGAACCCATCATAGGACAGACGTTATCAGCCTGGCCCAGCGCCCTTTATTGCAAACAAATTGCTGCCAACCTTGCCACTTCATATATTTTACCTTTTCTGAATAAGTGGTATTTTAAAAGGGTTAAAATCCTGTGGGCCACTCATTTTTGTGTGGATATATACAGGGCATGAGCCCCTTTATAGCACAGTCATGTTCTCAGCCTGGCCCAATGCTTTTTATGACAAACAAACTGGTGCTAACCTTGTCAGATCACATATTTTACCTTTTCTAAATAAGTTACTGCTATTTTGAAAGGGTTTATTTGCCATATAAATCTTTCGGACAGTCTGAAATCACTTGGATTGCCCTATATAACGACACCGAAATAAAAAAAGGCCCAAAGGATTTTAACCGTTTTAAAATACTATTTACTTAGAAAAGGTAAAATATATAAAGTGGCAAGGTTGGCACCAGTTTATTTGTCATAAATAGCATTGGGCCAGGCTGAGAACATGTCTCTCCTATGATGGGGCTCACATACTGTATATATCCACACAGAAATGAGTGGCCCAAAGTATTTTACCCTTTCAAAATACCAGTTACTTATTCAGAAAAGGTAAAATGTATGAGATGACCACGTTGGCACAAGTTTGTTTGTTACACAAAGCTTTGGGCCAGGCTGAAAACATGTTTATTCTATGAAGGGGCTCACTCCTTGTATATGAAGGGGCTCACTCCTTGTAAATATCCACACAGTAATGAAGGCCCAAAGGATTTTAACCCTTTTAAAATATCTGATTCCTTTTTAGAAAAAGGTAAAATATATGGGGTGGCAAAGTTGTCACCAGTTTTTTTGCTTCAAAAAGCGTTGGGCCAGGGTGAGAACATGTTTATTCTATGGAGAGGTTCACGCCCTGTATATATCCACCAAGAAATGAGTGGTCCAAAGGATTTTAACCCTTTTAAAATACTAGTTGCTTATTCAGAAATTTAAAAAATATATGAGATGACAACGTTGGCACCAGTTTGTTTGCTACAAAAAGCGTTGGGCCAGGCTGAGAACATGTTTATCCTATGAAGGCACTCACTCCCTGTATTTATCCACACAGCAAACAATGACCCAAAGGATTTAAGCCATTTGAAATACCAGTTATTTATTTAGAAAAGGTCGAATATATGAAGTGGCAAGGTTGGCAATAGTTTTTTTGCCATAGAAACCGTGTATGGCTTCACGCCGTGTATGTATCCAGGCAGAAATTAATGGCCCAAAGTATTTTAACCCTTTTAACATACCAGTTACTTATTTAGAAAAGATAAAATAAATGAAGTGTATATCAATGAGATAGGTATAGAACTGCCTTATTTATCAAATTATGGTTCCATCTATAACCCATACACTCATATTCCTTAGGGGAGTGCGGGGGGTGCCCTAGTGGTTGGTATACAGTGTAATCCCAAATAAAAAGAAAAAAGAAAACCACTATTTGGCACACACTTTTACTGTCAAATATTAAAATACAAATATTGGAGCATCTGGATTAAACACACTACAGTTGTCTATTTCAAAATAAGACAATAATCGTTGAGGCTCTAAATTTGCAAAATTAAGCAGATTCCAACACTGTCAGAGGCCCAATGTAAGATGTCCACCGAGATAGTAAAAGATCCCAAATAAACTACTGACTATGATTTGGTGCTACCCACATAGGTGGGTGAAGGGTGGGGCTTATCAGACTCTCTCTTGGTAGGCAGCTGCTTACAATTATTGTGCAAAAGTTACGGCTTGCAGTGACTAAGGTACGGAATTACCTGTATATCAGTCACAGAGAGCACGCAAATAAAGTATAACCATGTCCAGACTACTCACAGACAGGCGAACGCCTAATGCACGTTCCATGGGCTTTCTTAGAGCCTCAACGATTTGACAGTAAAAGTTAAGTTTTCATTTTTTTGCTCCCTTTCTGCGGATCTACCTATGTGTTTAAGTGTGTGCCAAATAGGGGTTTTCTTTTTTCTATTTTGGGGGATATGAAGTGACAAGGTTGTCACCAATTTATTTGCCATAATGAGCGTTGGGCCAGGCTGTTAACATCTGTTGTATGATGGGGTTCACGCCCTGTATATATCCACATATAAATGAGTGGCTCACAGGATTTTAACCCATTTAAAATATCAGTTACTCAAAATTATGCCATGTTTGCTATCTGATTATTGCAATATAAGATTATTTTTTTATAAAATGTAAGTTTGTTTAGGTTTTTGGAAAGTGTATTATTTTATTTTAAATACAAATAACTGTAGATATCTTTATTTTGCAAATTGTAATCAGTTGCAGAATAAGAAGCTGACAAAATAAGAAGACAACTTCAGCCTCATACATTTTACAGCTTTCTTATACTTAATGTTCATTCACAGTGGTTATCTTATAAATGACAGTGACAGTGATTACCTTATAAATGACAGTGACAGTGGTTAATTTATAAGTGACAGTCACAGTGGTTTCCTTATAAATGACAGTCACAGTGGTTACCTTATAAATGACAGTGACAGTGGTTAATTTATAAGTGACAGTCACAGTGGTTTCCTTATAAATGACAGTCACAGTGGTTACCTTATAAATGACAGTCACAGTGATTACCTTATAAATGGCAGTCACAGTGATTACCTTATAAGTGACAGTCACAGTGATTACCTTATAAATGACAGTGACAGTGGTTACCTTATAAATGACAGTCACAGTAGTTTCCTTATAAATGACAGTCACAGTGGTTACCTTATAAATGACAGTCAGAGTGATTACCTTATAAATGACAGTCACAGTAGTTACCTTATAAGTGACAGTCACAGTGGTTACTTTATAAATGACAGTCACAATTACAGTCACAGTGGTTACCTTATAAATGACAGTCAAAGTGGTTTCCTTATAAATGACAGTCACAGTGGTTACTTTATAAATAACAATCAAAGTGATTACCTTATAAATGACAGTAACAGTGGTTACCTTATAAATGACAGTCACAGTGGTTATCTTATAAATGACAGTCACAGTGATTATTTTATAAATGACAGTCACAGTGATTACCTTATAAATGACAGTCACAGTGGTTACCATATAAATGACAGTCACAGTGATTACTTTATAAATGACAGTCACAGTGGTTACCTTATAAATGACAGTCACAGTGATTACCTTATAAATGAGTCACAGTGATTACCTTATAAATGACAGTCACAGTGATTACCGTATAAATGACAGTCACAGTGGTTGCCTTTGAATGACAGTCACAGTGATTACTTTATAAATGACAGTCACAGTGGTTACCTTATAAATGACAATCACAGTGGTTACCTTATAAATGACAGTCACCGTGGTTACCTTATAAATGACAGTCACAGTAGTTACCTTATAAATGACAGTCACAGTGGTTACCTTATAAATGACAGTCACAGTGATTATCTTATAAATGACAGTCACAGTAGTTACCTTATAAATGACAGTCACAGTGATTACCTTATAAATGACAGTCACAGTGATTACTTTATAAATGACAGTCACAGTGGTTACCTTATAAATGACAGTCACAGTGGTTAACTTATAAATGACAGTCACAGTGATTACTTTATAAATGACAGTCACAGTGATTACCTTATAAATGACAGTCACAGTGATTACTTTATAAATGACAGTCACAGTGGTTACCTTATAAATGACAGTCACAGTGATTACTTTATAAATGACAGTCACAGTGGTTACCTTATAAATGACAGTCACAGTGATTACCTTATAAATGACAATCACAGTGATTACCTTATGAATGCAGTCACAGTGATTACCTTATAAATGACAGTCACAGTGATTACTTTATAAATGACAGTCACAGTGGTTACCTTATAAATGACAGTCACAGTGGTTAACTTATAAATGACAGTCACAGTGATTACTTTATAAATGACAGTCACAGTGATTACCTTATAAATGACAGTCACAGTGATTACTTTATAAATGACAGTCACAGTGGTTACCTTATAAATGACAGTCACAGTGGTTACCTTATAAATGACAGTCACAGTGATTACTTTATAAATGACAGTGACAATAATTACCTTATAAATGACAGTCACAGTGGTTACCTTATAAATGACAGTCACAGTGATAACTTTATAAATGACAGTGACAATAATTACCTTTATAAATGACAATCACAGTGGTTACCTTATAAATAACAGTCACAGTGGTTACCTTATAAATGACAGTCACAGTGATTACTTTATAAATGACAGTCACAGTGGTTACCTTATAAGTGACAGTCACAGTGGTTACCTTATAAGTGACAGTCACAGTGGTTACTTAATAAATGACAGTCACAGTGGTTACCTTATAAATAACAGTCACAGTGGTTACCTTATAAATGACAGTCACAGTGATTACTTTATAAATGACAGTCACAGTGGTTACCTTATAAGTGACAGTCACAGTGGTTACCTTATAAGTGACAGTCACAGTGGTTACTTAATAAATGACAGTCACAGTGGTTACCTTATAAATGACAGTCACAGTGGTTACCTTATAAATGACAATCACAGTGGTCACCTTATAAATGACAGTCACAGTGGTTAACTTATAAATGACAATCAGCATAAACCACTGTGAGTGCACATTAAGAAGAACAAGAAAGCTGCAAAATGTTTAGTTTTCAGAATGATTGCCTATAGGTTGTCTGTTACATTAAAGTTGATTTAAAAAAAAAGTAAAGAAAAAAGCTTTGAGTGGAGGTCACATGTTTCCTGTCTAGAGTGGAAGAGCTGCAGCTAGACCCTTCTGGAAGGAGCGTGTGTGTGAGTCAGAGGAAACCTCATTATAATATATATCTGTGTATAAGGTACTGGGGAGGGGTCTGTGTGTGTGAGACAATGGGTATATCTCTATAATATATATCTGTGTATAAGGTACTGGGGAGGGGTCTGTGTGTGTGAGACAATGGGGATATCTCTATAATATATATCTGTATATAAGGCACTGGGGAGGGGTCTGTGTGTGTGAGACAATGGGTATATCTCTATAATATATATCTGTGTATAAGGTACTGGGGAGGGGTCTGTGTGTGTGAGACAATGGGGATATCTCTATAATATATATCTGTATATAAGGCACTGGGGAGGGGTCTGTGTGTGTGAGACAATGGGGACATCTCTATAATATATATCTGTATATAAGGTACTGGAAGGAGGGTGTGTGTGAGTCAGAGGAAACCTCTTTATAATATTATTTATCTGTGTATAATGCACCGGGGAGATGTTTGTGTGAGACAATGGGGATATCTCTATAATATGTTATACCTGTATATAAGGTACTGGGGAGGGGGCGGGGTGTGTGTGAGTCAGAGGAAACCTCTTTATAATATTATTTATCTGTGTATAATGCACCGGGGAGATGTTTGTGTGAGACAATGGGGATATCTCTATAATATGTTATACCTGTGTATAAGATACTGGGGAGGGGGCGGTGTGTGTGAGAGGCAAAGGAACCTCGCTATAATATATATCTGTATATAAGGTACTGGGGAGGGGTCTGTGTGTGTGACACAATGGGAACCTCTCTATAATATATATCTGTATATAAGGTACTGGAGAGGGGTCTGTGTGTGTGAGACAATGGGAACCTCTCTATAATATATATCTGTATATAAGGTAATGGGGAGAGGGCGGTGTGTGTGAGAAAATGGGAACCTCTCTATAATATATATCTGTATATAAGGTACTGGAGAGGGGTCTGTGTGTGAGAGGCAAAGGAACCTCGCTATAATATATATCTGTATATAAGGTACTGGGGAGGGGTCTGTGTGTGTGACACAATGGGAACCTCTCTATAATATATATCTGTATATAAGGTACTGAGGAGGGGTCTGTGTGTGTGAGACAATGTGAACCTTTCTATAATATATATCTGTATATAAGGTACTGGGGAGGGGTCTGTGTGTGTGAGACAATGGGGATATCTCTATAATATATATCTGTATATAAGGCACTGGGGAGGGGTCTGTGTGTATGAGACAATGGGACTTCTCTATAATATATATCTCTATATAAGGTACTGGAAGGAGGGTGTGTGTGAGTCAGAGGAAACCTCTTTATAATATTATTTATCTTTGTATAATGCACCGGGGAGATGTTTGTGTGAGACAATGGGGATATCTCTATAATATTTTATACCTGTGTATAAGGTACTGGGGAGGGGGCGGTGTGTGTGTGAGGCAAAGGAACCTCTCTATAATATATATCTGTATATAAGGTACTGGGGAGGGGGCCGTGTGAGGCAAAGGAACCTCTCTATAATATATATCTGTATATAAGGTACTGGAGAGGGATCTGTGTGTGTATGAGACAAAGGAACCTCTCTGTAATATATATCTGTATATAAGGAACTGGGGAGGGGGCGGTGTGTGTGTGAGGCAAAGGAACCTCTCTATAATATATATCTGTATATAAGGTACTGGAGAGGGGTCTGTAGTGTGAGACAATGGGACTTCTCTATAATATATATCTGTATATAAGGTACTGGGGAGGGGTCTATGTGTGTGAGACAATGGGAACCTCTCTATAATATATATCTGTATACAAGGCACTGGGGAGGGGGTGGTGTGTGTGTGAGGCAAAGGAACCTCTCTATAATATATATCTGTATATAAGGTACTGGAGAGGGGTCTGTGTGTGTGAGACAATGGGAACCTCTCTATAATATATATCTGTATATAAGGTACTGGGGAGGGCTCTGTGTGTGTGAGACAATGGGAACCTCTCTATAATATATATCTGTATATAAGGTACTGGGGAGGGGTCTAATTGTGTGAGACAATGGGAACCTCTCTATAATATATATCTGTATATAAGGCACTGGGGAGGGGTCTGTGTGTGTGAGACAATGGGAACCTCTCTATAATATATATCTGTATATAAGGTACTGGGGAGGGGTCTATGTGTGTGAGACAATGAGAACCTCTCTATAATATATATCTGTATATAAGGCACTGGGGAGGGGCGGTGTGTGTGTGAGGCAAAGGAACCTCTCTATAATATATATCTGTATATAAGGTACTGGAGAGGGGTCTGTAGTGTGAGACAATGGGACTTCTCTATAATATATATCTGTATATAAGGTACTGGGGAGGGGTCTATGTGTGTGAGGCAAAGGAACCTCTCTATAATATATATCTGTATATAAGGTACTGGAGAGGGGTCTGTGTGTGTGAGACAATGGGAACCTCTCTATAATATATATCTGTATATAAGGTACTGGGGAGGGGTCTATGTGTGTGAGACAATGGGAACCTCTCTATAATATATATCTGTATATAAGGCACTGGGGAGGGGTCTCTGTGTGTGAGACAATGGGAACCTCTCTATAATATATATCTGTATATAAGGTACTGGGGAGGGGTCTATGTGTGTGAGACAATGGGAACCTCTCTATAATATATATCTGTATATAAGGTACTGGGGAGGGGGCGGTGTGTGTGAGACAATGGGACTTCTCTATATTATATATCTATATAAGGTACTGGGGAGGGGTCTATGTGTGTGAGACAATGGGAACCTCTCTATAATATATATCTGTATATAAGGTACTGGGGAGGGGGCGGTGTGTGTGAGACAACGGGAACCTCTCTATAATATATATCTGTATATAAGGTACTGGGCGGTGTGTGTGAGACAATGGGAACCTCTCTATAATATATATCTGTATATAAGGTAATGGGGAGTGGGCGGTGTGTGTGAGAAAATGGGAACCTCTCTATAATATATATCTGTATATAAGGTACTGGGGAGGGGTCTCTGTGTGTGAGACAATGGGAACCTCTCTATAATATATATCTGTATATAAGGTACTGGGGAGGGCTCTGTGTGTGTAAGACAATGGGAACCTCTCTATAATATATATTTGTGTATAAGGTACTGTGGAGGGGTCTGTGTGTGTGAGACAATGGGGATATCTCTATAATATATATCTGTATATAAGGTACTGGGGAGGGGTCTGTGTGTGTGAGACAATGGGGATATCTCTATAATATCTATCTGTATATAAGGTACTGCGGAGGGCTCTGTGTGTGTAAGACAATAGGAACCTCTCTATAATATATATCTGTATAGAAGGTACTGGGGAGGGGTCTTTGTGTATAAAACAACGGGAACCTCTTTGTAATATATATCTGTATATAAGGTACTGGGGAGGACTCTGTGTGTGTGAGACAATGGGAACCTTTCTAATATATATCTGTATATAAGGTACTGGGGAAGGGGCGGTATGTGTGTGAGACAATGGGAACCTTTCTATAATATATATCTGTATTTCTTTCATGTAATTAGCAAGAGTCCATGAGCTAGTGACTTATGGGATATACATTCCTACCAGGAGGGGCAAAGTTTCCCAAACCTCAAAATGCCTACAAATACACCCCTCACCACACCCACAATTCAGTTTTACAAACTTTGCCTCCGATGGAGGTGGTGAAGTAAGTTTGTGCTAGATTCTACGTTGATATGCGCTCCGCAGCAAGTTGGAGCCCGGTTTTCCTCTCAGCATGCAGTGAATGTCAGAGGGATGTGAGAAGAGTATTGCCTATTTGAATGCAGTGATCTCCTTCTACGGGGTCTATTTCATAGGTTCTCTGTTATCGGTCGTAGAGATTCATCTCTTACCTCCCTTTTCAGATCGACGATATACTCTTATATATACCATTACCTCTGCTGATTCTCGTTTCAGTACTGGTTTGGCTTTCTACAAACATGTAGATGAGTGTCCTGGGGTAAGTAAATCTTATTTTCTGTGACACTCTAAGCTATGGTTGGGCGCTTTGTTTATAAAGTTCTAAATATATGTATTCAAACATTTATTTGCCTTGACTCAGAATGTTCAACATTCCTTATTTTTTAGACAGTCAGTTTCATATTTGGGATAATGCATTTGAATTAATAATTTTTTCTTACCTTCAAAAATTTGACTCTTTTCCCCTGTGGGCTGTTAGGCTCGCGGGGGCTGAAAATGCTTCATTTTATTGCGTCATTCTTGGTGCGGACTTTTTTGGCGCAAAAAATCTTTTCCGTTTCCGGCGTCATACGTGTCGCCGGAAGTTGCGTCATTTTTTGACGTTATTTTGCGCCAAAAGTGTCGGCGTTCCGGATGTGGCGTCATTTTTGGCGCCAAATAATGTGGGCGTCTTATTTGGCGCTAAAAAATATGGGCGTCGCTTTTGTCTCCACATTATTTAAGTCTCATTTTTCATTGCTTCTGGTTGCTAGAAGCTTGTTCTTTGGCATTTTTTCCCATTCCTGAAACTGTCATTTAAGGAATTTGATCAATTTTGCTTTATATGTTGTTTTTTCTCTTACATATTGCGAGATGTCTCACGTTGCATCTGAGTCAGAAGATACTACAGGAAAATCGCTGTCTAGTGCTGGATCTACCAAAGCTAAGTGTATCTGCTGTAAACTTTTGGTAGCTATTCCTCCGGCTGTTGTTTGTATTAATTGTCATGACAAACTTGTTAATGCAGATAATATTTCCTTTAGTAAAGTACCATTGTCTGTTGCAGTTCCTTCAACATCTAAGGTGCAGAATGTTCCTGATAACATAAGAGATTTTGTTTCTGAATCCATAAAGAAGGCTATGTCTGTTATTTCTCCTTCTAGTAAACGTAAACAATCTTTTAAAACTTCTCTCCCTACAGATGAATTTTTAAATGAACATCATCATTCTGATTCTGATGACTCTTCTGGTTCAGAGGATTCTGTCTCAGAGATTGATGCTGATAAATCTTCATATTTATTTAAAATGGAATTTATTCGTTCTTTACTTAAAGAAGTACTAATTGCTTTAGAAATAGAGGATTCTGGTCCTCTTGATACTAATTCTAAACGTTTGGATAAGGTATTTAAATCTCCTGTGGTTATTCCAGAAGTTTTTCCTGTTCCTAATGCTATTTCTGCAGTAATTTCCAAAGAATGGGATAAATTGGGTAATTCATTTACTCCTTCTAAACGTTTTAAGCAATTATATCCTGTGCCGTCTGACAGATTAGAATTTTGGGACAAAATCCCTAAAGTTGATGGGGCTATTTCTACCCTTGCTAAACGTACTACTATTCCTACGTCAGATGGTACTTCATTTAAGGATCCTTTAGATAGGAAAATTGAATCCTTTCTAAGAAAAGCTTATCTGTGTTCAGGTAATCTTCTTAGACCTGCTATATCTTTGGCTGATGTTGCTGCAGCTTCAACTTTTTGGTTGGAAACTTTAGCGCAACAAGTAACACATCATGATTCTCATGATATTATTCTTCTTCTTCAGCATGCTAATAATTTTATCTGTGATGCCATTTTTGATATTATCAGAGTTGATGTCAGGTTTATGTCTCTAGCTATTTTAGCTAGAAGAGCTTTATGGCTTAAGACTTGGAATGCTGATATGGCTTCTAAATCAACTCTACTTTCCATTTCTTTCCAGGGTAACAAATTATTTGGTTCTCAGTTGGATTCTATTATCTCAACTGTTACTGGTGGGAAAGGAACTTTTTTACCACAGGATAAAAAATCTAAAGGTAAAAACAGGGCTAATAATCGTTTTCGTTCCTTTCGTTTCAACAAAGAACAAAAGCCTAATCCTTCATCCTCAGGAGCAGTTTCAGTTTGGAAACCATCTCCAGTCTGGAATAAATCCAAGCCTGCTAGAAAGGCAAAGCCTGCTTCTAAGTCCTCATGAAGGTGCGGCCCTCATTCCAGCTCAGCTGGTAGGGGGCAGGTTACGTTTTTTCAAAGAAATTTGGATCAATTCTGTTCACAATCTTTGGATTCAGAACATTGTTTCAGAAGGGTACAGAATTGGTTTCAAGATGAGACCTCCTGCAAAGAGATTTTTTCTTTCCCATATCCCAGTAAATCCAGTGAAAGCTCAAGCATTTCTGAATTGTGTTTCAGATCTAGAGTTGGCTGGAGTAATTATGCCAGTTCCAGTTCTGGAACAGGGGATGGGGTTTTATTCAAATCTCTTCATTGTACCAAAGAAGGAGAATTCCTTCAGACCAGTTCTGGATCTAAAAATATTGAATCGTTATGTAAGGATACCAACGATCAAAATGGTAACTGTAAGGACTATCTTGCCTTTTGTTCAGCGAGGGCATTATATGTCCACAATAGATTTACAGGATGCATATCTGCATATTCCGATTCATCCAGATCATTATCAGTTCCTGAGATTCTCTTTTCTGGACAAGCATTACCAGTTTGTGGCTCTGCCGTTTGGCCTAGCTACAGCTCCAAGAATTTTTACAAAGGTTCTCGGTGCCCTTCTGTCTGTAATCAGAGAACAGGGTATTGTGGTATTTCCTTATTTGGACGATATCTTGGTACTTGCTCAGTCTTTACATTTAGCAGAATCTCATACGAATCGACTTGTGTTGTTTCTTCAAGATCATGGTTGGAGGATCAATTTACCAAAAAGTTCATTGATTCCTCAGATAAGGGTAACCTTTCTGGGTTTCCGGATAGATTCAGTGTCCATGACTCTGTCTTTAACAGACAAGAGACGTCTAAAATTGATTTCAGCTTGTCGAAACCTTCAGTCACAATCATTCCCTTCGGTAGCCTTATGCATGGAAATTCTAGGTCTTATGACTGCTGCATCGGACGCGATCCCCTTTGCTCGTTTTCACATGCGACCTCTTCAGCTCTGTATGCTGAATCAATGGTGCAAGGATTACACAAAGATATCTCAATTAATATCTTTAAAACCGATTGTTCGACACTCTCTAACGTGGTGGACAGATCACCATCGTTTAATTCAGGGGGCTTCTTTTGTGCTTCCGACCTGGACTGTAATTTCAACAGATGCAAGTCTCACAGGTTGGGGAGCTGTGTGGGGATCTCTGACGGCACAAGGAGTTTGGGAATCTCAGGAGGTGAGATTACCGATCAATATTTTGGAACTCCGTGCAATTTTCAGAGCTCTTCAGTTTTGGCCTCTTCTGAAGAGAGAATCGTTCATTTGTTTTCAGACAGACAATGTCACAACTGTGGCATACATCAATCATCAAGGAGGGACTCACAGTCCTCTGGCTATGAGAGAAGTATCTCGAATTTTGGTTTGGGCGGAATCCAGCTCCTGTCTAATCTCTGCGGTTCATATCCCAGGTGTAGACAATTGGGAAGCGGATTATCTCAGTCGCCAAACGTTGCATCCGGGCGAATGGTCTCTTCACCCAGAGGTATTTCTTCAGATTGTTCAAATGTGGGAACTTTCAGAAATAGATCTGATGGCGTCTCATCTAAACAAGAAACTTCCCAGATATCTGTCCAGATCCCGGGATCCTCAGGCGGAGGCAGTGGATGCATTATCACTTCCTTGGAAGTATCATCCTGCCTATATCTTTCCGCCTCTAGTTCTTCTTCCAAGAGTAATCTCCAAGATTCTGAAGGAATGCTCGTTTGTTCTGCTGGTAGCTCCGGCATGGCCTCACAGGTTTTGGTATGCGGATCTTGTCCGGATGGCCTCTTGCCAACCGTGGACTCTTCCGTTAAGACCAGACCTTCTGTCACAAGGTCCTTTTTTCCATCAGGATCTGAAATCCTTAAATTTAAAGGTATGGAGATTGAACGCTTGATTCTTGGTCAAAGAGGTTTCTCTGACTCTGTGATTAATACTATGTTCCAGGCTCGTAAATCTGTATCTAGAGAGATATTTTATAGAGTCTGGAAGACTTATATTTCTTGGTGTCTTTCTCATCATTTTTCTTGGCATTCTTTTAGAATACCAAGAATTTTACAGTTTCTTCAGGATGGTTTAGATAAGGGTTTGTCTGCAAGTTCCTTGAAAGGACAAATCTCTGCTCTTTCTGTTCTTTTTCACAGAAAGATTGCTATTCTTCCTGATATTCATTGTTTTGTACAAGCTTTGGTTCGTATAAAACCTGTCATTAAGTCTATTTCTCCTCCTTGGAGTTTGAATTTGGTTCTGGGAGCTCTTCAAGCTCCTCCCTTTGAACCTATGCATTCATTGGACATTAAATTACTTTCTTGGAAAGTTTTGTTCCTTTTGGCCATCTCTTCTGCCAGAAGGGTTTCTGAATTATCTGCTCTTTCTTGTGAGTCTCCTTTTCTGATTTTTCATCAGGATAAGGCGGTGTTGCGAACTTCTTTTGAATTTTTACCTAAAGTTGTGAATTCCAACAACATTAGTAGGGAAATTGTGGTTCCTTCATTATGTCCTAATCCTAAGAATTCTAAGGAGAAATCATTGCATTCTTTGGATGTTGTTAGAGCTTTGAAATATTATGTTGAAGCTACTAAATCTTTCCGAAAGACTTCTAGTCTATTTGTTATCTTTTCCGGTTCTAGAAAAGGCCAGAAAGCTTCTGCCATTTCTTTGGCATCTTGGTTGAAATCTTTAATTCATCTTGCCTATGTTGAGTCGGGTAAAATTCCGCCTCAGAGGATTACAGCTCATTCTACCAGGTCAGTTTCTACTTCCTGGGCGTTTAGGAATGAAGCTTCGGTTGATCAGATTTGCAAAGCAGCAACTTGGTCCTCTTTGCATACTTTTACTAAATTCTACCATTTTGATGTATTTTCTTCTTCTGAAGCAGTTTTTGGTAGAAAAGTACTTCAGGCAGCGGTTTCAGTCTGAATCTTCTGCTTATGTTTTTCATTAAACTTTATTTTGGGTGTGGATTATTTTCAGCAGGAATTGGCTGTCTTTATTTTATCCCTCCCTCTCTAGTGACTCTTGTGTGGAAAGATCCACATCTTGGGTAATCATTATCCCATACGTCACTAGCTCATGGACTCTTGCTAATTACATGAAAGAAAACATAATTTATGTAAGAACTTACCTGATAAATTCATTTCTTTCATATTAGCAAGAGTCCATGAGGCCCGCCCTTTTTTTGTGGTGGTTATGATTTTTGTATAAAGCACAATTATTCCAATTCCTTATTTTATATGCTTTCGCACTTTTTTATCACCCCACTTCTTGGCTATTCGTTAAACTGAATTGTGGGTGTGGTGAGGGGTGTATTTGTAGGCATTTTGAGGTTTGGGAAACTTTGCCCCTCCTGGTAGGAATGTATATCCCATACGTCACTAGCTCATGGACTCTTGCTAATATGAAAGAAATTAATTTATCAGGTAAGTTCTTACATAAATTATGTTATACAGTACTGGGGAGGGGTCTGTGTGTGTAAGACAATGGGAACCTCTCTATAATATTATATATTTTTATATAAGGTACATAGTACTGTGTGTGATGCAATGGGAAACGTTCTATAATATTTTATGTATGTATAGAAGATAATGGAGAAGGGGCTGGGTGTGTGAGACAATGCAGACATCCCAACTCTCCCTGAAGTTTAGGGAGTCTCCCTGGTTATAATAGCGGCTCCCTGATGCCAGCAAATGTTATGCAATCATCCTGAAACTCCAAGTACCATGATCCAATGTTGCCCAAATACGGAAAATTATTTCTTTAAGGAATGCCTTTAGTTGCTGGGACGTTATAGAACCCTCAAACATGCATCAGTAACCAAAAAGCCCCCCCTGATTTTAATAAAATAAAACACAAATACTACCTTATTTACTGCACGTAATTAAACTTCGTATTCTAAAATATTTAAGCATTCAACAAGCGTACGATCACTGGAATATAGGTTTGTTGTAAGTGGTTGTGCAATAAAACTACTTTTTTAATGTGACTTTAGTGGGAAGCTACTTTAATAATAAGTCTCTATCTTATTTAGGGTTTTAAGGTGTCCAATATATAACTGGGAGGGGGGGGGGGGGTGGCGGCGCAGTAGCCGGTGAAGCCACCTCCCTGAAATGAGTTTTTGCAGGTTGGGATGTCTGGAATTGGAACCTCTTTATATTATATATCTGTATATAAGGTACTGGGGAGGGGTCTGTCTTTGTGTAAAACAATGGGAACATCTCTATAATATTATATATTTTTATATAAGGTACATAGTACTGTGTGTGTGATGCAATGGGAAACGTTCTATAATATTTTATGTATGTATAGAAGCTAATGGAGAGGGGGCTGGGTGTGTGAGGCAGAGAGAATCTCTCTATAATATTATATATCTGTATATAAGGAACAAGAGTGGGGTCTGGGTGTGCATGAGATAAATGAAACCGCTGTATAAAATTATATGTCTGCATTTTAAAGGGACAGTCAACCCAAAAATTACTGTTACTTATTTAGATTAGTTCATTAACGATCTTTACAGCAAACTTTAGCCCAATGTTCATCTAAATAAACTTTGGCAGAAAATACACTTACTAGATCTCATCTGGCCGTTTTGAAATGGCTGCCTGACCCCTCTTTCTCTGACATCTCCCAAAAGCTTCAACTAGTACAGGATCCTTTCGTCCCTGCACGCCCCTGTATCTCCCTTCATTCAGTTCAGTGAGACACTCATATGGCACCCTCCTCACACTAACTATCTCCCCTCACTTCACTATCACCCTCATTCATCCCCACAGCTGCAATTTCAGCTCTCTAGCAGCTGTTCGTACCCGGCACTCACTGCCTCTCATCCATGCTGTGCACTGTGTGTTACAGAGAATGAAAGGCAGTGAGTGCCGGGCAGGCGGCAATGTGATGTGGGTCTGTGCGTGTAACAGCGATAACCGGGTCTACAAGCTGTTCCTGCCCGGCACTCACTGCCTCTCATTCTCTGTAATAGTGTATCAGTGAAACATCATATAACTACTGTATGTTAGAAGCAGGTTTTATATGATAGTTAGATTTTAACAGCGTAACAGCCAAGAGATTAAGAAGGCTCTGTAAGAATCATATTAAATAGTAAAACACAATAACTTCAATGGGTCTTCCTTTCAGCAGAACGTTCTGTCTGCACAATCTCTTCCTGTTCTCTCTTGTATTTTGTGCGTGTGTAAGGATGGGATGCAGAACGACTTTTACTCTGCACAGTGATTACAGTGAAAGACAGCTCCTGCTGCTCCTAAGTGTGTGTTTGTGTTTGTGCAGACAGAACGTTCTGCTGAAAGGAAGACCTATTAAAGTTATTGTGTTTTACTATGTAATATGATCCTTACAGAACCTTCATTTTTAACCTCTTGGCTGTTACGATTTTAAAATATAACTATCATATAAAACCTGCTTCTAACATACAGTAGTTATATGTTGTTTCACTGATACACTATTACAGAGAATGAGAGGCAGTGAGTGCCGGGCAGGAACAGCTTGTAGATCTGGTTATCGCTGTTACACGAACAGACCCACATCACATCGCCGTCTGCCCGGCACTCGCTTTCTCTCATTCTCTGTAACACAGCGCACATCATGGTTGAGAGGCAGTGAGTGCCGGGTACGAACAGCTAGAGAGCTGAAATTGCGGCCATGGGGATGAATGAGGGAGATAGTGAAGTGAGGGGAGATAGTGTGAGGGGGGTGCCATATGAGTGTCTCACTGAACTGAATGAAGGGAGACACAGGAGCGTGCAGGGACAAAAGCATCCTGTACTAGTGGAAGCTTTTGGGAGACGTCAGAGAAGAAGGGGTCAGGTGACCATTTCAAACCGGCCAGATGAGATCTAGTAAGTGTATTTCTTTCATGTAATTAGCAAGAGTCCATGAGCTAGTGACGTATGGGATATACATTATTACCATGAGGGGCAAAGTTTCCCAAACCTTAAAATGCCTATAAATACACCCCTCACCACACCCACAATTCAGTTTTACAAACTTTGCCTCACATGGAGGTGGTGAAGTAAGTTTGTGCTAGATTCTACGTTGATATGCGCTTCGCAGCAGGCTGAAGCCTGGTTTTCCTCTCAGAGTGCAGTGAATGTCAGAGGGATGTGAAGAGAGTATTGCCTATTTGAATACAATGGTCTTCCTCTAGGGGATCTATTTCATAGGTTCTCTGTTATCAGTCGTAGAGATTTCTTCTCCTACCTCCCTTTTCAGATCGACGATATACTCTTATATACCATTACCTCTACTGATTCTCGTTTCAGTACTGGTTTGGCTATCTACATATTTTTGGGAAATGCATATGAATAAATATTTTTTCTTACCTTCAAAAATTTTCAAATTGACTTTTTTCCTTGCGGGCTGTTAGGCTCGCGGGGGCAGAAAATGCTTCAATTTATTGCGTCATTCTTGGCGCAAACTTTTTTGCGCAAAATTTCGTCATTTCCGGCGCCATAGTTGACGCCGGAAGTTTACACATGGTTGAGTCATTTTTTGACGCATTTGTGTTACAGACGTTTTTTTGCGCCAAAAAAGTGGGCGTCATTTTTGGCGCCAAAAAATATGGGCGTCATACTTGGCGCCAAATAATGTGGGCGTCTTACTTGGCGCCAAAAAATGTGGGCGTCATACTTGGCGCCACTTTTTTCACATTATTTCAGTCTCACTTTTTTGTTGCTTCTGGTTGCTAGAGGCTTGTTTGTTTTGCATTTTTTCCCATTCCTGAAACTGTCATTTAAGGAATTTGATAATTTTGCTTTATATGTTGTTTTTTTCTATTACATATTGCAAGATATTTCAAAAGCTGTTCCTGTATCAGAAAATACTGAGGGATTCCTGATAACTGATATCAGTCCTACCAAAGCTAAGTTCATTTATTTTAACGTTATGAATGTTTATATTTAGCTATGGTTTGTAATAAGTTTTTATGATAAACTTTTACATGCAGAGTCCATTAGTATTTATGCATTATCTATTGCTATTCTTTTTACATCTTATGTACAAGATATATTTTTCTGATTCTAGTATAAAGGCTTTGTCTGCTATCCCGCCTTCTAATAAAATTTTTAGGTCTTTTTTAAACTTCTCATTTAGTTGATGAAGTTTCAAATGACCAACAACATACTGAATTATCTTTCTCTGATGGTGTATTTTCTCATTCAGAATATTCTTCATCAGATATTGACACTAACAAATCTACTTTTTTATTTTTAAATAGAGTACATTCGTTTCTTTCATGTAATTAACAAGAGTCCATGAGCTAGTGACGTATGGGATATACATTCCTACCAGGAGGGGCAAAGTTTCCCAAACCTTAAAATGCCTATAAATACACCCCTCACCACACCCACAAATCAGTTTTACAAACTTTGCCTCCAAGGGAGGTGGTGAAGTAAGTTTGTGCTAGATTCTACGTTGATATGCGCTCCGCAGCAAGTTGGAGCCCGGTTTTCCTCTCAGCGTGCAGTGAATGTCAGAGGGATGTGAGGAGAGTATTGCCTATTGAATGCAGTGATCTCCTTCTACGGGGTCTATTTCATAAGGTTCTCTGTTATCGGTCGTAGAGATTCATCTCTTACCTCCCTTTTTCAGATCGACGATATACTCTTATATTTACCATTTCCTCTACTGATTCTCGTTTCAGTACTGGTTTGGCTTTCTACAAACATGTAGATGAGTGTCCTGGGGTAAGTAAGTCTTATTTTCTGTGACACTCTAAGCTATGGTTGGGCACTTTATTTATAAAGTTCTAAATATATGTATTCAAACATTTATTTGCCTTGACTCAGAATGTTCAACTTTCCTTATTTCCAGACAGTCAGTTTCATATTTGGGATTATGCTTTAATTATCATATTTTTCTTACCTCAAAAATTTGACTTTTTTCCCTGTGGGCTGTTAGGCTCGCGGGGGCTGAAAATGCTTCATTTTATTGCGTCATTCTTGGCGCGGACTTTTTTGGCGCAAAAATTCATTTCCGTTTCCGGCGTCATACGTGTCGCCGGAAGTTGCGTCATTTTTTGACGTTATTTTGCGCCAAAAATGTCGGCGTTCCGGATGTGGCGTCATTTTTGGCGCCAAAAGCATTTAGGCGCCAAATAATGTGGGCGTCTTATTTGGCGCCAAAAAATATGGGCGTCGCTTTTGTCTCCACATTATTTCAGTCTCATTTTTCATTTGCTTCTGGTTGCTAGAAGCTTGATGTTTGGCATTTTTTTCCCATTCCTGAAACTGTCTTATAAGGAATTTGATCTATTTTGCTTTATATGTTGTTTTTTCTCTTACATATTGCAAGATGTCTCACGTTGCATCTGAGCCAGAAGATACTACAGGAAAACCTCTGCCTGCTGGATCTACCAAAGCTAAGTGTATCTGCTGTAAACTTTTGGTAGCTATTCCTCCAGCTGTTGTTTGTATTAAATGTCATGACAAACTTGTTAATGCAGATAATATTTCCTTTAGTGATGTACCATTGCCTGTTGCAGTTCCCTCAACATCTAAGGTGCAGAATGTTCCTGATAACATAAGAGATTTTGTTTCTGAATCCATAAAGAAGGCTTTGTCTGTTATTTCTCCTTCTAGTAAACGTAAAAAGTCTTTTAAATCTTCTCTCTCTACAGATGAATTTTTAAATGAACACCATCATTCTGATTCTTTGGACTCTTCTGGTTCAGAGGATTCTGTCTCAGAGATTGATGCTGATAAATCTTCATATTTATTTAAGATGGAATTTATTCGCTCTTTACTTAAAGAAGTACTAATTGCTTTAGAAATAGAGGATTCTAGTCCTCTTGATACTAATTCTATACGTTTGGATAAGGTTTTTAAAGCTCCTGCGGTTATTCCAGAAGTCTTTCCTGTTCCTAATGCTATTTCTGCAGTAATTGCTAAGGAATGGGATAGATTGGGTAATTCATTTACTCCTTCTAAACGTTTTAAGCAATTATATCCTGTTCCGCCTGACAGATTAGAATTTTGGGACAAAATCCCTAAAGTTGATGGGGCTATTTCTACCCTTGCTAAACGTACTACCATTCCTACATCAGATGGTACCTCGTTTAACCCCTTAACGACCGAGGACGTGCAGGGTACGTCCTCAAAAAAAAGGCAGTTAATGCCTGAGAACGTACCCTGCACGTCCTCGGTTTGGAAAGCAGCTGGAAGCGATCCTGCTCGCTTCCAGCTGCTTTCCGGTTATTGCAGTGATGCCTCGATATGGAGGCATCCTGCAATAACCTTTGGTAGCCATCCGGTGCAGAGAGAGCCACTCTGTGGCCCTCTCTGCACCGGAGATCGGTGGCTACCTGCGTTGGTGGGTGGGAGCCGGACCGGGAGGCGGGTGGCGGCCATCGATGGCCCTGGTTATGTGCAGGGGGGGCGGGATCGTGGGCGGGGACGAGCAGGGGCGCGCACGGACGCGCGCGCGTGCACGGGAGGGCGGGGGCGGGCGCGTGCACGGGGAGGGAGCGGGTGGGAACCGCTACACTACAGAAAATGATTTAATAAAAAATGTATAAATATCGAAAATCTTAAAAAAAAAAAAAGATCAGCAAGGTGGTGGGGGATTGTCTGTGTGGGGGGGGGAAGCTACACTACAGAAAAAAGCCCCAAAAAAATAAAAAAAGCACTTTTTTTTGCAAACTGGGTACTGGCAGACAGCTGCCAGTACCCAAGATGGCCCCCAATGAGGCAGAGGGGAGGGTTAGAGAGCGGTTTTGGGGGGGATCAGGGAGGTTGGGGGCTAAGGGGGGGATCCTACACCCTAGCATATGTAAATATGCTAAAAAATTTTTTTATTTTTTTTAAAAAACCCTTTTATTTTAGTACTGGCAGACTTTCTGCCAGTACTTAAGATGGCGGGGACAATTGTGGGGTGGGGGAGGGAAGGGAGCTGTTTGGGAGGGATCAGGGGGTGGGATGTGTCAGGTGGGAGGCTGATCTCTACACTAAAGCTAAAATTAACCCTGCAAGCTCCCTACAAACTCCCTAATTAACCCCTTCACTGCTAGCCATAATACACGTGTGAGGCGCAGCAGGATTTAGCGGCCTTCTAATTACCAGAAAGCAACGCCAAAGTCATATATGTCTGCTATTTCTGAACAAAGGGGATCCCAGACAAGTATTTACAACCATTTGTGCCATAATTGCACAAGCTGTTTGTAAATTATTTCAGTGAGAAACCTAAAATTGTGAAAAATTTAACTTTTTTTTCAATTTGATCGCATTTGGCGGTGAAATGGTGGCATGAAATATACCAAAATGTGCCTAGATCAATACTTGGGGTTGTCTACTATACTACACTAAAGCTAAAATTAACCCTACAAGCTCCCTAAAAGCTCCCTAATTAACCCCTTAACTGCTGGGCATAATACACTTGTGGTGCGCAGTGGCATTTAGCGGCCTTCTAATTACCAAAAAGCAACGCCAAAGCCATATATGTCTGCTATTTCTGAACAAAGGGGATCCCAGAGAAGAATTTACAACCATGTATGCCATAATTGCACAAGTTGTTTGTAAATAATTTCAGTGAGAAACCAAAAGTTTGTGAAAAAATTTGTGAAAAAGTGAACGATTTTTTGTATTTGATCGCATTTGGCGGTGAAATGGTGGTATGAAATATACCAAAATTGTCCTAGATCAATACTTTGGGATGTCTACTAAAAAAAAATATATACATGTCAAGGGATATTCAGGGATTCCTGAAAGATATTAGTGTTCTAATGTAACTAGCACTAATTTTGGAAAAAAGTGGTTTGGAAATAGCAAAGTGCTACTTGTATTTATGGCCCTATAACTTGCACAAAAAGCAAAGAACATGTAAACATTGGGTATTTCTAAACTCAGGACAAAATTTTGAAACTATTTAGCATGGGTATTTTTTGGTGGTTGTAGATATGTAACAGATTTTGGGGGTCAAAGTTAGAAAAAGTGTGTTTTTTTCAATTTTTCCTCATATTTTATATTTTTTTTTATAGTAAATTATAAGATATGATGAAAATAATGGTATCTTTAGAAAGTCCATTTAGTGGCGAGAAAAACGGTATATAATATGTGTGGGTACAGTAAATGAGTAAGAAGAAAATTACAGCTAAACACAAACACCGCAAAAATGTAAAAATAGCCTTGGTCCCAAACGGACAGAAAATGGAAAAGTGCTGTGGTCATTAAGGGGTTAAGGATCCTTTAGATAGAAAAATTGAATCTTTTCTAAGAAAAGCTTATCTATGTTCAGGTAATCTTCTTAGACCTGCTATATCATTGGCTGATGTTGCTGCAGCTTCAACTTTTTGGTTGGAAACTCTAGCGCAACAAGTAACAAATCGTGATTCTCATGATATTATTATTCTTCTCCAGCATGCTAATAATTTCATCTGTGATGCCATTTTTGATATTATTAGAGTTGATGTTAGATTTATGTCTCTGGCTATCTTAGCCAGAAAAGCTTTATGGCTTAAGACTTGGAATGCTGATATGGCTTCTAAATCAACTCTACTTTCCATTTCTTTCCAGGGAAACAAATTATTTGGTTCTCAGTTGGATTCTATTATTTCAACTGTTACTGGTGGGAAAGGAACTTTTTTACCACAGGATAAAAAGTCTAAAGGTAAAAACAGGGCTAACAATCGTTTTCGTTCCTTTCGTTTCAACAAAGAACAAAAGCCTGATCCTTCGTCCTCAGGAGCAGTTTCAGTTTGGAAACCATCTCCAGTCTGGAATAAATCCAAGCCTGCTAGAAAGGCAAAGCCTGCTTCTAAGTTCACATGAAGGTACGGCCCTCATTCCAGTTCAGCTGGTAGGGGGCAGGTTACGTTTTTTCAAAGAAATTTGGATCAATTCTGTTCACAATCTTTGGATTCAGAACATTGTTTCAGAAGGGTACAGAATTGGTTTCAAGATGAGACCTCCTGCAAAGAGATTTTTTCTTTCCCATGTCCCAGTAAATCCAGTGAAAGCTCAAGCATTTCTGAATTGTGTTTCAGATCTAGAGTTGGCTGGAGTAATTATGCCAGTTCCAGTTCCGGAACAGGGGATGGGGTTTTATTCAAATCTCTTCATTGTACCAAAGAAGGAGAATTCCTTCAGACCAGTTCTGGATCTAAAATTATTGAATCGTTATGTAAGGATACCAACGTTCAAGATGGTAACTGTAAGGACTATATTGCCTTTTGTTCAGCAAGGGAATTATATGTCCACAATAGATTTACAGGATGCATATCTGCATATTCCGATTCATCCAGATCATTATCAGTTCCTGAGATTCTCTTTTCTAGACAAGCATTACCAATTTGTGGCTCTACCGTTTGGCCTTGCTACAGCTCCAAGAATTTTCACAAAGATTCTCGGTGCCCTTCTGTCTGTAATCAGAGAACAGGGTATTGTGGTATTTCCTTATTTGGACGATATCTTGGTACTTGCTCCGTCTTTACATTTAGCAGAGTCTCATACGAATCGACTTGTGTTGTTTCTTCAAGATCATGGTTGGAGGATCAATTTACCAAAAAGTTCTTTGATTCCTCAAACAAGGGTAACCTTTCTGGGTTTCCAGATAGATTCAGTGTCCATGACTTTGTCTTTAACAGACAAGAGACGTCTAAAATTGATTACAGCCTGTCGAAACCTTCAGTCTCAATCATTCCCTTCGGTAGCCTTATGCATGGAAATTCTAGGTCTTATGACTGCTGCATCGGACGCGATCCCCTTTGCTCGTTTTCACATGCGACCTCTTCAGCTCTGTATGCTGAACCAATGGTGCAGGGATTACACGAAGATATATCAATTAATATCTTTAAAACCGATTGTTCGGCACTCTCTAACGTGGTGGACAGATCACCATCGTTTAATTCAGGGGGCTTCTTTTGTTCTTCCGACCTGGACTGTAATTTCAACAGATGCAAGTCTCACAGGTTGGGAAGCTGTGTGGGGATCTCTGACGGCACAAGGAGTTTGGGAATCTCAGGAGGTGAGATTACCGATCAATATCTTGGAACTCCGTGCAGTTTTCAGAGCTCTTCAGTTTTGGCCTCTTCTGAAGAGAGAATCGTTCATTTGTTTTCAGACAGACAATGTCACAACTGTGGCATACATCAATCATCAAGGAGGGACTCACAGTCCTCTGGCTATGAAAGAAGTATCTCGAATTTTGGTTTGGGCGGAATCCAGCTCCTGTCTAATCTCTGCGGTTCATATCCCAGGTGTAGACAATTGGGAAGCGGATTATCTCAGTCGCCAAACGTTGCATCCGGGCGAATGGTCTCTTCACCCAGAGGTATTTCTTCAGATTGTTCAAATGTGGGGGCTCCCAGAGATAGATCTGATGGCCTCTCATCTAAACAAGAAACTTCCCAGGTATCTGTCCAGATCCCGGGATCCTCAGGCGGAGGCAGTGGATGCATTATCACTTCCTTGGAAGTATCATCCTGCCTATATCTTTCCGCCTCTAGTTCTTCTTCCAAGAGTAATCTCCAAGATTCTGAGGGAATGCTCGTTTGTTCTGCTAATAGCTCCGGCATGGCCTCACAGGTTTTGGTATGCGGATCTTTTCCGGATGGCATCTTGCCAACCATGGACTCTTCCGTTAAGACCAGACCTTCTGTCTCAAGGTCCTTTTTTCCATCCGGATCTGAAATCCTTAAATTTAAAGGTATGGAGATTGAACGCTTGATTCTTGGTCATAGAGGTTTCTCTGACTCCGTGATTAATACTATGTTACAGGCTCGTAAATCTGTATCTCGAGAGATATATTATAGAGTCCTGAAGACTTATATTTCTTGGTGTCTTTCTCATCATTTTTCTTGGCATTCTTTTAGAATACCGAGAATTTTACAGTTTCTTCAGGATGGTTTAGATAAGGGTTTGTCCGCGAGTTCTTTGAAAGGACAAATCTCCGCTCTTTCTGTTCTTTTTCACAGAAAGATTGCTATTCTTCCTGATATTCATTGTTTTGTACAAGCTTTGGTTCGTATAAAACCTGTCATTAAGTCAATTTCTCCTCCATGGAGTTTGAATTTGGTTTTGGGAGCTCTTCAAGCTCCTCCGTTTGAACCTATGCATTCATTGGACATTAAATTACTTTCTTGGAAAGTTTTGTTCCTTTTGGCCATCTCTTCTGCTAGAAGAGTTTCTGAATTATCTGCTCTTTCGTGTGAGTCTCCTTTTCTGATTTTTCATCAGGATAAGGCGGTGTTGCGAACTTCTTTTGAATTTTTACCTAAAGTTGTGAATTCCAACAACATTAGTAGAGAAATTGTGGTTCCTTCATTATGTCCTAATCCTAAGAATTCTAAGGAGAAATCATTGCATTCTTTGGATGTTGTTAGAGCTTTGAAATATTATGTTGAAGCTACGAAATCTTTCCGTAAGACTTCTAGTCTATTTGTTATCTTTTCCGGTTCTAGGAAAGGCCAGAAAGCTTCTGCCATTTCTTTGGCATCTTGGTTGAAATCTTTAATTCATCTTGCCTATGTTGAGTCGGGTAAAATTCCGCCTCAAAGAATTACAGCTCATTCTACTAGGTCAGTTTCTACTTCCTGGGCGTTTAGGAATGAAGCTTCGGTTGACCAGATCTGCAAAGCAGCAACTTGGTCCTCTTTGCATACTTTTACTAAATTCTACCATTTTGATGTATTTTCTTCTTCTGAAGCAGTTTTTGGTAGAAAAGTTCTTCAGGCAGCGGTTTCAGTTTGAATCTTCTGCTTATGTTTTTTGTTAAACTTTATTTTGGGTGTGGATTATTTTCAGCAGGAATTGGCTGTCTTTATTTTATCCCTCCCTCTCTAGTGACTCTTGTGTGGAAAGATCCACATCTTGGGTAGTCATTATCCCATACGTCACTAGCTCATGGACTCTTGTTAATTACATGAAAGAAAACATAATTTATGTAAGAACTTACCTGATAAATTCATTTCTTTCATATTAACAAGAGTCCATGAGGCCCACCCTTTTTTGTGGTGGTTATGATTTTTTTGTATAAAGCACAATTATTCCAATTCCTTATTTTATATGCTTCGCACTTTTTTTCTTATCACCCCACTTCTTGGCTATTCGTTAAACTGATTTGTGGGTGTGGTGAGGGGTGTATTTATAGGCATTTTAAGGTTTGGGAAACTTTGCCCCTCCTGGTAGGAATGTATATCCCATACGTCACTAGCTCATGGACTCTTGTTAATATGAAAGAAATGAATTTATCAGGTAAGTTCTTACATAAATTATGTTTTTTTGTTGAAAAGGTGTTGATTATTTTGGATATTGAAGTAACTAGTTCTTTTGATTAAGACTAGCTAACATTTAAATTCTGCTTATTAACCTTCTGTGGTTTCTTCAGAGTTTTTTTTCCAGTTCCTGATACTAGGGAATGGAATAGGCTGGGAATTTCTTTTATTCCTTCTTTAAGGTTTTTAATTGTATTCTTTGCCGGCAGTTAGTTTTAAGTTTTGAGGAAGATCCCTCAAGTTAATGGGGCTATCTCTACTCTTGCTAACATACTACTATTCCTATAGCAGATAGTATTTTTTTTTTCCTTGGTAAACTTGTATCTTATTTAAGGAAAATTATTTATTTTCAGGTACTTTTCTTAGACCTGTAATTTATTTGGCTGATGTTGCAACTGCTTCAGCTTTCTGGTTGGATACTTTAGTGCAACACGTATCGGATTATGATTTGTTTAGCATTGTTAAATTGATCAACATGCTAATAATTTCATTTGTGTCGTCATTTTTTTGATATTTTCGCAAATGAGGTTTAATCTATGTCTTTAGCTATTTTAGCTAGAAGAACTTTATGATTTCAATCTTGGAATGCTAATTTGATTTCTAAATTCCATATTTCTTTTTTTCCAAGGCAATCAATTATTTGGTTCACAATTGGATTCAATTCTTCAACTGTTACTCTGGGCTTCAAGATTGAGTTCTAAGGCTAAATATTAAGCTTTTTTTCTTACTAAGGAAAGGAATTCTAAATTCTTCCCCAAGTAACATGTTTATAATTTGCGTTTAGGTGCAGTTCTTATTCCAGCTTAGCTGGTAAGGGGCAGGTTAAGACTTTTTTAATAAATTTGTTTGGTTCAATTCGGTCCAAACTTCTTAGATTTGGATACAGAATAGGATTCAGAGTAAAACCGCCTGAGAAGTATTTTTTCTATCTCTAACATATTCCAGCTATTCCAGTAAGGCTCACACTTTCCTGAAGTGTGTTTCAGTCCTATATGTATTGGGTACTTGTGAAGCGCGGCTGGTTACCCGTTGGGTCTCAAGGCGCTGCTTAGACCTGGAGTTTTCTGGGGTATTTATACCAGTTCCTTTTTAGGAACAGGATTTGGGGGTTTTATTCAAAACTATTCATTATTTCATAGATAGAAAATCTTTTTGAATTGTCATATAAGTATACCATCTTTTAGAATGGAGTTTATATGGTCTATTCTGCCTTTTTGGTCAGTAATGGCATTATTTGTTTACAATAGATACAATAGATGCATATCTTCATTTTCTGCTTTCATTCAGATTATTTTTTATTTTCTGAGATTCTCTTTTTTTGTCAAGCATTACCAATTTGTTGCTTTTCCTTCTGGTCTAGCGACAGCTCTAAGAATCTTTTCAAGGTTCTCAGTGTTCCTTATTTGGACGGTATCGTGGTACTGGCTCAGTCTTTTCGTTCTGTGGAATCTCATACGATTCAACTTTTGTTGTTTCTTCAAGACATGGTTAGAGGATTTTTTTTATCAAAAGCTCTTTGATTCCTCAGACAAGGGTCACCTTTTTTAGGTTTCCAGATAGATTGTGTCAATGTCTTTGTCTCTAGCAGACAAGTGACAATTTTATTGGGTTCCGTTTGTCGGAACCTTCAGTCTCTATTATTTCCTTCACTTGCTATATGCATGGATGTTTTAGGTACTATGGCTGCAGCATTGGATTTTATTTCCTTTGCTCATTTTCATAAGAAACCTTTACAGTTTTTTATACTGAATTAATGGTGCAGGGATTCTAGGATATCACTTTTTATATCTTTGAATCCCAATGTTCAACTATCTTTGATTTGGTGGGTTAGATCACTATCATATAGTTCTACGGGTCTCTTCGGTTCATTCAACCTGGACCATGATCACTACAGATGCAAGTCTTTTAGGTTGGGAGGCTGTCTGGGGATCTCTGTCAGCACAAGGGGTTTGGAAATCTCAGGAGGCAAGATTACCAATCGATATTTGGAACTCTGTGCATTTTTCAGAGTTCTTCAGTTTTGGCTTCTTTTTGAAGAAAGAGACGTTATTGTTTTTCAGAAAGATAATGTCACAACTGTGGTGTATGTCAATCATCAGGGTGGGACTCTCAGTCCTTAGGCTGTGAAAGAAGTATCTCGGATACTTGCTTGGGCTAAATCCAGCTCCTGTCTAATTTCTGCGGTCCATTTCCCAGGTATAGACAATTGGGAAGCGAATTATCTCTGTCAATCAAGCTTTACATCCGGGAGAATGTTCTCTGTACCCAGATGTATTTTTTCAAATTGTTCAGATGTGAGGGCTTCCAGAAATAGATTTGATGGCATCTCATCAAAACAAGGAACTTCCCAGGGGCCTATTCAGGTCCGGGGATCCTGGCGGAAGCAGTGTATGCATTGACACTTCCTTGGAGTTATCAATCTGCCTATATCTTTTCGCCTCTGGTTCTTCTTTTTAGAGTGATTTTCAAAATCATCAGGGAGCAATCTTTTGTGTTTCTGGTGGCTCCAGCATGGCCACACAGGTTTTGGTATATGGTTCTTGTTCGGATGTCCAGTTGCAAATCTTGGTCACTTCCATTAAGGCCAGACCTTATATCTTATCATTCATTTTATCCATCAGGAACTCAAATTATTAATTTGATGGTATGGAGATTTAACGCTTAGTACTTAGTCTTAGAAATTTCTCTGACTCAGTGATTAATATTATGTTACAGGCTCATAAATCTGTGTCTAGTAAGATTTTTTATCGAGTTTGACAGATTTACATCTCTTGATGCTCTTCTCATAAATTCTCTTGGAATTCTTTTAGAATTCCTAGGATTTTATAGTTTCTTCAGGATGGTTTAGATAAGGGTTTTTGTCTGTAAGTTCCTTGCAAGGACAAATCTCTGCTTTTTCTGTGCTGTTTTCACAGAAACATTTGCTAATCTTTCTGTTATTCATTGTTTTGTTCAGGCTTTGGTTCGTATCAAGTCTGTCATTTAAGCCAATTTCTCCTCCTTGGAGTCTTATTTTGGTTTTGAGGGATTTACAGGCTCTTCCGTTTGAGCATGTGCTTTCTTTAGACATTTAAATTACTTTCATGGAAAGTATTGTTCCTTTTAGACATCTCTTCAGCTAGAACAGTTTTTGAATTATCTGCTCTTTCTTGTGAGTCTCCTTTTTCTGATTTTTTATCAGGATAAGGTGGTTTTGCTGTTTTCTTTTCAATTTTTACCTAAGTTGTGAATTTTTAACAACATTAGTAGATGAATTATTGACCCTTCCTTGTGTCTTAATACTAAGAATTCTTTGGAGAGATTCTTACATTCTTTGGATGAGGTAAGAGTTTTGAAATTATGTTGAAGCTACTCAGATTTCAGAAAGACTTCTAGTCTATTTGTTATTTTTTCTGGTTTTAGGAAAGGTCAGAAGGCTTCTGCCATTTCTTTGGCATCTTGGTTAAAGCTTTTTGATTCATCTTGCTTATTTGGAGTTAATCCCCGCCTCAGAGGATTACGGCTCATTCTACTAGGTTAGTTTCTACTTTCTGGACTTTTAAGAATGAAGCTTCTGTTGATCAGATTTGCAAAGCAACGACTTGGTCTTCTTTGCATACTTTTACTAAATTCTACCATTTTGATGTTTTCTCTTCTTCTGAAGCAGTTTTTGGTAGAATAGTACTTCAGGCAGCTGTTTCAGTTTGATTCTTCTGCCTATAACTTCAGTTTTTTTCATTATAAAAATTGAAACTTTTGATTTGGGTAGTGGATTAATTTTTCAGCGGAATTATCTGTCTTTATTTTATCCCTGCCTCTCTAGTGACTCTTGCGTGGAAGTTCCACATCTTGGGTATCTGCTATCCCATACGTCACTAGCTCATGGACTCTTGCTAATTATATGAAAGAAAACATAATTTATGTAAGAACTTACCTGATAAATTCATTTCTTTCATATTAGCAAGAGTCCATGAGGCCCACCCTTTTTGTGGTGATTATGATTTTTTTGTATAAAGCACAATTCCAATTCCTCATCACCCCACTTCTTGGCTATTCGTTAAACTGAATTGTGGGTGTGGTGGGGGCGTATTTATAGGCATTTTGAGGTTTGGGAAACTTTGCCCCTCCTGGTAGGAATGTATATCCCATACGTCACTAGCTCATGGACTTTTGCCAATATGAAAGAAATGAATTTATCAGGTAAGTTCTTACATAAATTATGTTTTTCCTACCTTAATTCCGATTGGCTGATAGGATTCTATCAGCCAATCGGAATTCGAGGGACGCCATCTTGGATGACGTCATTTAAAGGAACCGTCATTCGTCGGGAAGGCGTCGGCCAGGATGGAAGCTGCGCGTCGGATGTCTTGAAGATGGACCCGCTCCGGAAGGATGAAGATAGAAGATGCCGCCTGGATGAAGACTTCTGCCGGATGGAGGACCTCTTCTGCCCCGCTTGGATGAAGACTTCGGCTGGATGGAGGACCATATCGCCGGATTGGATGAAGAGTTAGGCCTGGCTAGGTGAAAGAAACAAATGCCAGCGAGCCTCAATGTAATGAATAAAAAGTTCTTTAATAGATGGAGAAAAGTAAAAAAGTATAAAGCTTAAATCCCAAGCATAAGTAGTAAATACAGGTCCTACGCGTTTCGGCAGCCCCCTGCCTTATTCATGGACATAAAGTGTAAGGTAATCTCACCCCTTAAATACACCTGTGTCCCCAGGTGTTAATACCACATGATGCATACAATTAAAGGGATATTTAACACATTGTTATCAAATAGTGCATACACTCATAGAATTAGTATGGCAGACTCTAATACCTATGAGATTTAAAATTTGAATCAGATTTAAATATTTAATTATTTAAACAGCTAAACCGACAAGTTATCTCCCTCCATTAGTGTGACCTTCAATACTTATTATAAAACCTAGAGAGCCAACACTTAGCTAAATATGTATGAGGAAACGGCATTAAGGTCTAACATTTACATACAAAAAATGAGTGGGAATTTGAATAACCGGCCGTATGGAAGATTCCACTAAGTTTAAATAAGACCTAATGGCAACCTAATCCTATGAAGACAAGGAATGACTGGTATATAGAGCAGATATTGTTAGCAAGGATTTATTAATATCCAGAGGACTGAGAGATAACAGCATGAAGAGTATAAATGGCAGAACGCCAGATAGTAGCTAATAGTTGCTATGTAATCTAATATTATGCAGTTCCCATTCACTGGGGCTTGGAGGCAATTCCCAATGTTAGTGATTTACCTATTCAATAGCAATGCGCTCGTTTCCTAGTATATATATATAAGTGGAAATCCAAGTAATGGATGTTCAAACCTTATCTCAAGGTGACCTACCACAGTATGTACTAGGAAGAAGAATGCAATCAGTGGCTAGGTGAAGACTGCTCAAGGTAGGGTGATCTTCAGGGGGTTAGTGTTAGGTTTTTTTAAGGGGGGTTTGGGTGGGTTTTAGAGTAGGGGTATGTGGGAGGTGGGTTGTAATGTTGGGGGGGTATTGTATTTTTTTTTACAGGTAAAAGAGCTGATTACTTTAGGGCAATGCCCCGCAAAAAGCCCTTTTAAGGGCTGGTAAAAGAGCTGATTACTTTTGTAATTTAGTATAGGGTAGGGACTTTTATTATTTGGGGGGGCTTTTTTATTTTATTAGGGGGATTAGATTAGGTGTAATTAGTTTAATAAAATTGTAATTTCTTTTTTATTTTCTGTAATTTAGTGTCCCCCCCCCCCGTAATTTAGTTTATTTAATTTAATTGTATTTAATTGTATGTAGTTTAGTTAATTAATTTAATTATATTGTAGTGTTAGGTGTAATTGTAACTTAGGTTAGGATTTATTTTAGAGGTAATTTTGTATTTCTTTTAGCTAGGTAGTTATTAAATAGTTAATAACTATTTAATAACTATTGTACCTTGTTAAAATAAATACAAAGTTGCCTGTAAAATAAAAATAAATCCTAAAATAGCTATAATGTAACTATTAGTTATATTGTAGCTTTATTAGGGTTTATTTTATAGGTAAGTATTTAGTTTTAAATAGGATTAATTTATTTAATTATAGTAAATTTATTTAGATTTATTAAAAATAGATTTAAGTTAGGGGGGTTAGGGTTAGACTTAGGTTTAGGGGTTAATACATTTAATATAGTAGCGGCAACGTTGGGGGCGGCAGATTAGGGGTCAATAATTGTAGGTAAGTGGCGGCGATGTTACGGACGGCAGATTAGGGGTTAATAAAATTTATTATAGTGTTTGCGAGGCGGGAGTGCGGCGGTTTTTGGGGTTAATACATTTATTATGTCCGGTCGGCAGATTAGGGGTTAAAAATGTTTATTATAGTGTTTGCGATGTGGGGGGGCCTCCGTTTAGGGGTTCATAGGTAGTTTATGGGTGTTGGTGTACTTTGGAGCACTTTAGTTAAGAGCTTTATGTTCCGGCTTTAGCCCATAAAGCTCTTAACTAGTGATGTCACGAATAGTTCGCCGGCGAAGATAGCTTGTTCGCGTTCACCGCGGCAGGCGAACATATGCGATGTTCGATCCGCCCCTATTCATCATCATTGAGTAATACTTTGACCCTGTACCTCACAGTCAGCAGACACATTCCAGCCAATCAGTAGCAGACCCTCCCTCCCAGACCCTCCTACCTCCTGGACAGCATCCATTTTAGATTCATTTGGAAGCTGCATTCTTAGAGAGAGGAGGGACAGTGTAGCTGCTGATGATTGAATAGGGAAATCGATAGCTAGGCTAGTGTATTCAGTGTCCACTACAGTCCTGAAGGACTCATCTGATCTCTGCTGTAAGGACAGCACCCCAAAAAGCCCTTTTTAGGGCTAGAACATCAGTCTGCTTTTTTATTTTTTTTCCTGTGTAATCTAATTACAGTTGCCTGCCTGCCATCGTGTGTGTCAGGCTCACAGCGTATACTGTGCCCACTTGCCCAGTGCCACCACTCATATCTGGTGTAACAGTAGTGTAGATTTAAAAAAAAAAAAACTTTTTTGACTGTGTTAAATAATAGCAGTCAGTTTCCTTCAGACGTGTGCGTTTCAGTGCCTGCCTGCCAGGGCACAGTGTCACCCCAGTGCAACTCATATCTGGTGTAACAGTAGTGTACATTTAAAAAAAATAAAATACAATTTTGACTGTAATAGATTGAATAGCAGTTAGTTGTCTGCAAGCGTGTGTGTCAGGCCTACAGCGTCTACTCTGCCAACTTCTGCCAGTGCACAGTGCCACTCATATCTGTTGTCACAGTAGCTTGCACGCATAGTACCACTAATCGAAAAAAAAATGACAGGTAGAGGCAGGCCACCCTGCAGGTGCCGTCGTGTTCGTGGTGCTGTGATTCCCTTTGGCCCTAGAATAATGCCCAGTGTTCAGAGGCCACGTACCCCGAACTCGAACATTTCTGAGTACATAGTTGACTGGACTGGCTAACACAGTACACCCAATCTTCTACAGCTTCCGCTCGGAACCTTGACGCACCATCCTCCTCCAGCTTAGCTTCGGGCACCTCTCAAGTTACCACTCGCCCGCCTGCCGCCACCACCAACACTAGCACCACAGCCGCTTCACTTGATCTGTCAGAGGAGTTATTTACACATCAGTTGGAAGAAATGAGTAATAGTGATGCGCAACCATTATTGCCAGAGGATGTAGATAACAGGGATATGTCTCAGTCAGGCAGCATTACACACATGGACGTACGGTGTGATGATGATGTTGTACCCGCTGCTGCTTCCTTTGTTAACTTGTCAGACACAAGTGAAGCGGTTGATGATGACGATGCGTCCGTGGATGTCACTTGGGTGCCCGCTAGAAGAGAAGAAGAAGAGGGGGAAAGTTCAGATGGGGAGACAGAGTGGAGGAGGAGACGAGTTGGAAGCAGGGGGAGGTCGTCACAAGGAGCTAGTGGCACAGTCAGACAGCATGCATCGGCACCCGGGGTCAGCCAGACAGCACGACAATCAACGCATGCTGTTGCCACCACCAGAATGCCGTCATTATAGAGCTCAGCAGTGTGGCATTTTTTGTGTGTGTCTGCCTCTGACAACAGCGATGCCATTTGCAACCTGTGCCAAAAGAAACTGAGTCGTGGGAAGTCCAACACCCACCTAGGTACAACTGCTTTGCGAAGGCACATGATCGCACATCACAAACGCCTATGGGATCAACACATGAGCCATCCTCCTCCTGGTCCAGCATCTTCAGCCACGTCGTCAACCACTGCTGTCATCCTTGCCCCCTCTCAACCATCCGCCACTCTGTGTCTCGCCTTGAGCAGTTCCTGCTCATCTGCCCACAGTCAGGTGCCTGTCAAGGACATGTTTGAGCGTAAGAAGCCAATGTCACAAAGTCACCCCCTTGCCCGGCATCTGACAGCTGGCTTGACTGAACTCTTAACCTGCCAGCTTTTACCATACAAGCTGGTGGAGTCTGAGGCGTTCAAAAAATTTGTAGCTATTGGGACACCGCAGTGGAAGGTACCCGGCCGAAATTTCTTTGCACAAAAGGCAATCCCCAACCTGTACTCGATTGTGCAAAAGGAAGTAATGGCATGTCTGGCACACAGTGTTGGGGCAAGGGTCCATCTGACCACTGATACCTGGTCTGCAAAGCATGGTCAGGGCAGGTATATCACCTACACTGCGCATTGGGTAAACCTGCTGACGGCTGCCAAGCATTGAATGCGTGGCTCTGCAGAGGAGTTGGTGACACCGCCACGACTTGCAGGCAGGCCTGCTGCCACCTCCTCTACTCCTCCTACTCCATCCTCTTCCATAACCTCCTCGGCTGAGTCCTCTTCTGCTGCTGCGTCTTGCTCCACATCAACGGCACCCCCCAGCTCCCCAGGTACTATTCCACACCCCGGACACGGCAGTGTCACGCCGTCTTGGGGTTGACTTGCCTGAAAGCAGAGAGTCACACCGGACCAGCACTCTTGTCCGCCCTGAACGCACAGGTGGATCAGTGGCTGACTCCGCACCAACTGGAGATCGGCAAAGTGGTTAGTGACAACGGAAGAAATTTGGTGGCGGCATTGAATTTCGGCAAGTTGACACATGTGCCGTGCATGTCACATGTGTGTAATATAATCGTACAACGCTTTGTGCATAAGTACCCAGGCTTACAGGATGTCCTGAAGCAGGCCAGGAAGGTGTGTGGCCATTTCAGGCATTCCTACACGGCCATGGCGCACTTTTCAGATTTCCAGCGGCGAAACAACATGCCAGTGAGGCGCTTGATTTGCGACAGCCCGACAAGTTGGAATTCAACACTCCTAATGTTCGACCGCCTGATCCAACAAGAAAAAGCCGTTAACGACTATTTGTATGTCCGGGGTGCTAGGACAGCCTCTGCAGAGCTGGGAATTTTTTTGCCACGTTACTGGATGCTCATGCGCAATGCCTGTAGGCTAATGCGTCCTTTTGAGGAGGTGACAAACCTAGTCAGTCGCACCGAAGGCACCATCAGCGACATCATACCATTTTTTTTCTTCCTGGAGCGTGCCCTGCGAAGAGTGCTGGATCAGGCCGTAGATGAGTGTGAAGAGGAAGAGCTGTGGTCACCATCACCACCAGAAACAGGCTTATCAGCATCGCTTGCTGGACCTGCGGCAATGCTGGAAGAGGATTGTGAGGAAGAGGAGTCAGAGGAGGAATGTGGCTTTGAGGAGGAGGAGGAGGAGGAAGACCAACCACAACAGGCATCCCAGGGTGCTCGTTGTCACCTATCTGGTACCCGTGGTGTTGTACGTGGCTGGGGGGAAGAAGATACCTTCAGTGAGATCACTGAGGACGAGGAACGGGACATGAGTAGCTCGGCATCCAACCTTGTGCAAATGGGATCTTTCATGCTGTCGTGCCTGTTGAGGGACCCTCGTATAAAAAGGCTGAAGGAGAACTACCTGTACTGGGTGTCCACGCTACTAGACCCCCGGTATAAGCATAAAGTGCCCGCAAGTCGGAAAGGATGCAGCAGTTCCAAAATAAATTAAAAAGTATGCTTTACACATCGTATAAGGGTGATGTCACAGCACAACGGGAATCTAACAGGGGAAGAGGTGAAAGAAATCCTCCTCTTCCCACCACTACGCCGGCAAGGACAGGACGCTTTACAGACGTGTTGTTGATGGAAGACATGCAGAGCTTTTTAAGTCCTACGCATCGCCACAGCCCTTCGGGGTCCACCCTCAGATAATGACTCGACCGACAGGTAGCAGACTACCTCGCCTTAACTGCAGATATTGACACTCTGAGGAGCGATGAACCCCTTGACTACTGGGTGTGCAGGCTTGACCTGTGGCCTGAGCTATCCCAATTTGCGATAGAACTTCTGGCCTGCCCCGCTTCAAGTGTCCTGTCAGAAAGGACCTTCAGTGCAGCAGGAGGTATTGTCACTGAGAAGAGAAGTCGCCTAGGTCAAAAAAGTCTAGATTACACCTTTATTAAGATGAATGAGGGATGGATCCCGAAGGGACTGACAGTGGGCGATACATTAGAGTAAAAAAGGCCTGATGAGATGAGCTGCCTTGGGCTAAAAATGGTCCACACGCTGCTGTATTTTATCTCTGAATGCCAGATGACTTGCGTGACTTATCCGCCACCAACTAGGGTTCAAGCTGCAATGTTTTAGGGCACTTTTTGCCTGGGAAACAAACATCAATTTTTCTGGCCGCTGCTACAGCAGCGGCTGCAACAATACCTAATTTTTCAGGCATGTGTACATGCCTAATTTTTCTGGCCTCTGGTGCTGCACTGTGGCTTCAAAAACCAAACCAAAAAAAAGGCACTTAACAGGGTTTAAACTGATAGGAATAGTACTACTTAACACACCACTCCTATCTGGTGGCACATTAGATTGCACGCGCAGTGCCCCAAATTTGAAGTAGGAGGACCGACCAAGCATCTTTTTCCATCTCCTGGTTCCTAAAATCGATGCCATATACACGACCCCTGATAGGGGACGTAACAAGGATTAAACTGATAGGAATAGTACTACTTAACACACCTTATAATAACGCAGAGAGAGGTAACGCAGAGAGAGGAGTCTGAAGAAGAGGAGTCAGAGGAGGAAGGTGGCTTTGAGGAGGTGGAAGACCAAACACAGCAGGCGTCCCAGGGGGCTTGTTGTCACCTTTCGGGAACCCTTGGTGTTGTACGTGGCTGGGTGGAGGAAGAGACCTTCAATGACATCAGTGAGGACAAGGAACGGGACATGGCTAGCTTGGTATCCAACCTTGTGCAAATGGGGAGTTTGCGGTTGTGCAAATGGACTGTTTGCGGTTGTTTGCAGTGCGTTAAAGGGACAGTCTAGGCCAAAATAAACTTTCATGATTCAGATAGAGCATGTAATTTTAAACAATTTTCCAATTTACTTTTATCACCAATTTTGCTTTGTACTCTTGGTATTCTTAGTTGAAAGCTTAACCTAGCAGGTTCATATGCTAATTTCTTAGACCTTGAAGCCCACCTCTTTCAGATTGCATTTTAACAGTTTTTCACCACTAGAGGGTGTTAGTTCACGTATTTCATATAGATAACACTGTGCTCGTGCACGAGAAGTTATCTGGGAGCAGGCACTGATTGGCTAGACTGCAAGTCTGTCAAAAGAACTGAAAAAAGGGGCAGTTTGCAGAGGCTTAGATACAAGATAATCACAGAGGTTAAAAGTATATTATTATAAATGTGTTAGTTATGCAAATCTGGGAAATGGGTAATAAAGGGATTATCTATCTTTTAAAACAATAAAAATTCTGGTGTAGACTGTCCCTTTAAACGGGGAGTTTGGTCTGTCACTGTGAAGCGGGCGTAACCCTTACACTACCTGATCGATACAACATCATACCTGATGTTTTAAAGCACGTTATTCCAAACAATTTAGGAATGTTAGGTGATTTATGCCCTTTATGGCTTAAAACCAGACTCTGCATCAACTATGTAATTTTCCATGGGAGTTTTGCCATGGATCCCCCTCCGGCATGCCACAGTCCAGGTGTTAGTCCCCTTGAAACAACTTTTCCATCACTATTGTGGCTAGAAAGAGTCCCTGTGGGTTTTAAAATTCGCCTGCCTATTGAAGTCTATGGCGGTTCGCCCATTCGCGAACAGTTGTGGAAGTTCGCGTTCGACGTTCGCGAACCCAAATTTTTAGGTTCGTGACATCACTACTCTTAACTACTGACATTTAAATGCGGTAGAAGTCTTGGAGGTAGAGGCTGTACCGCTCACTTCTTCCAAGACTTGTAATACCAGCGTTCGCAAAATCCCATTAAAAAGATAGGATACGCAATTGACGTAAGGGGATTTGCGGTAGCCAAAAGTCGCGGAAAAAAAGTGAGCGGTACACCTGTACCTGCCAGACTCATAATACCAGCGGTCGTTAAAAAGCAGCGTTAGGACCCCTTAACGCTGCTTTTTAAGGCTAACGCTGAACTCGTAATCTAGCCGTAACTTTTTTGCATTTTATATGTTGTTTTATTTTTCCATATTTGGTTATTTTTTTTAATTTTTTAATTGAAAAGGTGTAACAAACACAATACATGGGCTAGATGTGTCCGATATTTACATCAAATCTGACCGCCAACAAAACAAATCATAACACTATTCAAGCTTATTTTCTCTAGTTCCATATTAATCATGCCAATCAACATCGCACAAAAACTTAAAATGCGACACAATTTAAGTTAGACATTCTATCAGCTGCATACCCTTAAATTCTCCTAACGTAAATTCCCTTCAGCGTTTCACTATATAAAGGACATATTGGGAAATATAACTCCTCTCGTGAGCAATCGCAATGGTTCCTTATACACAGTTCATTCAATAAGGCAATACTAGCCAAATAATAACCTCAAAGCGTGTTAACTTAACTGCCGTCTTGAGATTCTAACTATCCGAAGAAAAATTAAGTACACATAATATGATCTATAGTAGTATATATTATAAAGGAGAAATGGCATGGAAAAAAAAACATAGGGGAAAGGGTGGGGATCAGTCTCCCCTTCAGTCACTTAGTCTTCTGGAAACCATATTCTGGGTAACGTCCCTAGTTCCAATTGTTGTCTAACCCAGTTAGAAGTTTTGAAATATGAGACTACCTGCAGTTGAACCTCTAATTGTAGTGAGCTAATAAACAATTTCCATTTACTAAAAAAGTGACAATCTGCTTATTATTAGCATTTTTTAAATTAAGCTGCTCAAGGATCATCTGATGTTGGACGCTTTTACAACATTTAGAAATTTTAGGTAATTTACAACCTTTCCAGTTCTTTAATATTAAATTCCTCCCTACAAAGATCATTGAGTTGATAAATCTGACATTCGGGATAATAACTGAATATGAAGAATAGCTGGGTAGAGTCAAATTTAAAGTGTGTCCCCAGTATCTTCATAAACCAGAAGTTGATTTTTTGTCAGAATTGGTAAATTTTTGGGCATGCCCAAAAGCAATGAACTAGGCACTTTCTAGTCCACACTTTTAACCCTTCCCTTTGTCTTGTGCCCATTTAACTATTCTAGCTGGCGTAAGATATGCCATATTTATTGTCTTGACTTGTGCTTCTCTCCAGCTAACGGAGACCACAGCCTTAATTACAAGTACAATACTATGTAATATAATTTCCCTATCTATGGAGATCTTAGCTTTAGTCCATTTAGCTATCATATTGGTAATATGCCTTTCCCCATGACATATCAATAGCAAATTATAGATCTGAGAGATATAGTATTTACACCTTTGAATATCCCTTAATCACTAATCCCAGTCTCCCTATATCTAGATTTATACCCGTTTCTCATTTTAGATTCCCTATCCTATGTCTGACCTGGAGATAGTCATATAAATTAGTTCTTGGAAAATTATAAAACAATCTCAATTTTTCAAAGGATCTCCCATTCAATGTCCTATCTTCACATAGCTGGCTTACAGATTTAAGTCCTTTTTCAGCTCATAGTAAAAACACGGAAGTGTCCAATCCATGTGAAAAATCAGGGTTACCTATCAGGGGTAGGAACTCTGATTTACGAAAATTTAGCTTAATCTCCATACACATTGTTTGCCATGCATGAATTATATATTTAAAAGAGTAAAGTTGAGATATAGTACTAGGGAGTTTGGCAAAGGGACAGTGTAGGGTTGCTTTCAACGCAAAGGGGGTGATCAGTCTAGATTCTAAATCATAAAAAGCAACATAATCCTTCTCCGTAATCCAATCTAATGCAAATTTACATAAAGCTGCATAATTGTAAAATGTAATATTTGGACATGGCAAGCCACCATAAGATTTTGGCAAAGTTAATATAAATAATTTTTTCTTACCCTGCCAAATAAACACCTAGATTACGAGTTTTGCGTTAGAGGCTGTGCGGTGCTAACGAGCAGTTTTCCCTCACCGCTCACTTACCTACAGCGCTGGTATTAGGAGTTTTTACAAACCCAGAGTTAAAAGACAAGAAGTGAGCGTTGAGCAAAATTTTGCTTATTACCGCACTCCAATACCAGCGCTGCTTAAGTCAGCGGGGAGCTGGTGTAACGTGCTCATGCACGATTTACCCATAGGAGTCAACGGGGAGAGCCGGCTGAATAATAGTCTAACACCTGCCAAAAAGCAGTGTAAAACTCCTTAATGCAGCCCTATTGATTCCTATGGGGAAATAAACACCTAACACCCTGACATGAACCCTGAGTCTAAACACCCCTAATCTTACACTTATTAACCCCTAATCTGCCGCCCCCGACATCGCCGACACCTGCATTATATTATTAACCCCTAATCTGCTGCTCCGGACACCGCCGCCACCTATATTATACTTATGAGCCCCCTAATCTGCTGCCCCAAACATACAAACATCGCTGACACCTACCTACACTTATTAACCCCTAATCTTCCGCCTCCAACATCGCCGCCACTATAATAAACATATTAACCCCTAAACCGCCACACTCCCGCCTCGCAAACACTAGTTAAATATTATTAACCCCTAATCTGCCGGCCCTAACATCGCTGCCACCTACCTACATTTATTAACCCCTAATCTGCCGCCCCCAACGTCGCCGCCACTATATTAAAGTTATTAACCCCTAAACCTAAGTCTAACCCTAAACCTAACACCCCCTATCTTAAATATAATTTAAATAAATCTAAAAATTTTTTTTCTATCATTACCTATATTATTCCTATTTAAAACTGAATACTTACCTGTAAAATAAACCCTAAGATAGCTACAATATAACTAATAGTTACATTGTATCTAGCTTAGGTTTTTTTTTATTTTACAGGCAAGTTTGTATTTATTTTAACTAGGTACAATAGTTATTAAATAGTTATTAACTATTTAATAACTACCTAGCTAAAATAAATACAAAAGTACCTGTAAAATAACACCTAACCTAATTTACACTAACACCTAACACTACACTATAATTAAATAAATTACATAAATTAAAAACAATTAAATAAATTAAATTATCTAAAGTACAAAAAAACGACACTAAATTACAGATATTTAAACTAATTACACCTAATCTAATAGCCCTATTAAAATAAAAAAAGCCCACCAAAATAAAAAAAATCCTAGCCTAAACTAAACTAACAATAGCCCTTAAAAGGGCCTTTTGCTGGGCATTGCCCCAAAGTAATCAGCTCTTTTACCTGTAAAAAAAAAAAAAATACAAACAACCCCCAACGGTAAAACCCACCACCCACACAACCAACCCCCCAAATAAAATACTAGCTAAAAAAAACTAAGCTCCCCATTGCCCTGAAAAGGGCATTTGGATGGGCATTGCCCTTAAAAGGGCAATTAGCTCTTTCTTCTGTTATGTGCGATCAGTCCACGGGTCATCATTACTTCTGGGATATAACTCCTCCCCAACAGGAAATGCAAGAGGATTCACCCAGCAGAGCTGATATAGCTCCTCCCCTCTACGTCAGTCCCAGTCATTCTCTTGCACCCAACGACTAGATAGGATGTGTGAGAGGACTATGGTGATTATACTTAGTTTTTATGACTTCAATCAAAAGTTTGTTATTTTACAATAGCACCGGAGCGTGTTATTACTTCTCTGGCAGAGTTTGAAGAAGAATCTACCAGAGTTTTCTACTATGATTTTAACCGGAGTAGTTAAGATCATATTGCTGTTCTCGGCCATCTGAGGGAGGTAAAGACTTCAGATCAGGGGACAGCGGGCAGATGAATCTGCATTGAGGTATGTAGCAGTTTTTATTTTCTGAATGGAATTGATGAAAAAATCCTGCTATACCATTATAATGACATGTATGTATACACTTCAGTATTCTGGGAATGGTTTTTCACCGGAACTACTCTGTTAAAGGTTACTAATCCTTTTAATAAATATTGTCATGTTAAACGTTTTTGCTGGAATGTAGAATCGTTTACATTGCTGAGGTACTGAGTAAATAAATGTTTGGGCATTATTTTCCACTTGGCAATTGTCTGCTTTAAATTGTGACAGTTTCGTTTCTCCTCACTGTTGTGTGTGAGAGGGAGGGGCCGTTTTTGGCGCTCTTTTGCTACGCATCAAAAAAATTCCAGTCAGCTACTATTATATTTCCTGCATGATCCGGTTCACTGACAGATCTCAGGGGTCTTCAAACTTCTTTGAAGGGAGGTACATTCTCTCAGCAGAGCTGTGAGAATTTTTATTGACTGTGAATAAAAACGTTACTCTGTAATTTTTTATGTCAAATTTAGTTATTTACTAATGGGAACAAACCTTTGCTAAAAGTTGTGTTATTTTAAACTTGATGCTTTAACTGTTTTTTTTCAGTTCATTATCTCAACTGTCATTTAATCGTTTAAGTACCTCTTTGAGGCACAGTACGTTTTTGCTAAAAAAGATTATAACCAGGTTGCAAGTTATTGCTAGTGTGTTAAACATGTCTGACTCAGAGGAAAATATCTGTGTCATTTGTTCCTATGCCAAGGTGGAGCCCAATAGAAATTTATGTACTAACTGTATTGATGCTACTTTAAATAAAAGTCAATCTGTACAATGTGAACAAATTTCACCAAACTGCGAGGGGAGAGTTATGCCGACTAACTCGCCTCACGCGGCAGTACCTGCATCTCCCGCCCGGGAGGTGCGTGATATTATGGCGCCTAATACATCTGGGCGGCCATTACAGATAACATTACATGATATGGCTACTGTTATGACTGAAGTTTTGTCTAAATTACCAGAACTAAGAGGCAAGCGTGATCACTCTGGGGTGAGAACAGAGTGCGCTGACAATACTAGGGCCATGTCTGATACTGCGTCACAGCTTGCAGAGCATGAGGACGGAGAGCTTCATTCTGTGGGTGACGGTTCTGATCCAAACAGATTGGATTCAGATATTTCAAATTTTAAATTTAAATTGGAGAACCTCCGTGCATTACTAGGGGAGGTCTTAGCAGCTCTCAATGATTGTAACACCATTGCAATACCAGAGAAACTGTGTAGGTTGGATAAATACTTTGCGGTACCGGCGAGTACTGACGTTTTTCCTATACCTAAGAGATTAACTGAAATTGTTACTAAGGAGTGGGATAGACCCGGTGTGCCGTTCTCACCCCCTCCAATATTTAGAAAGATGTTTCCAATAGACGCCACTACTCGGGACTTATGGCAAACGGTCCCTAAGGTGGAGGGAGCAGTTTCTACTTTAGCTAAGCGTACCACTATCCCGGTGGAGGATAGCTGTGCTTTTTCAGATCCAATGGATAAAAAATTAGAGGGTTACCTTAAGAAAATGTTTGTTCAACAAGGTTTTATATTACAACCCCTTGCATGTATCGCGCCGATTACGGCTGCGGCAGCATTTTGGATTGAGTCTCTGGAAGAGAACCTTAGTTCATCTACGCTAGACGATATTATGGACAGGCTTAGAGTCCTTAAACTAGCCAATTCATTCATTTCGGAGGCCGTAGTACATTTAACCAAACTTACGGCTAAGAACTCTGGATTCGCCATACAGGCACGTAGAGCACTGTGGCTAAAATCCTGGTCAGCTGATGTTACTTCTAAGTCCAAATTACTTAATATACCTTTCAAGGGGCAGTCTTTATTTGGGCCCGGGTTGAAAGAAATTATCGCTGACATTACAGGAGGTAAGGGCCACGCCCTACCTCAAGACAAAGCCAAAGCTAAGGCTAGACAGTCTAATTTTCGTCCCTTTCGGAATTTCAAAACTGGAGCAGCGTCAACCTCCACTGCACCAAAACAGGAAGGAGCTGTTGCTCGTTACAGGCAAGGCTGGAAACCTAACCAGTCCTGGAATAAGGGCAAACAGGCCAGGAAACCTGCTGCTGCCCCAAAAACAGCATGAACCGAGAGCCCCCGATCCGGGACCGGATCTAGTGGGGGGCAGACTTTCTCTCTTCGCTCAAGCCTGGGCAAGAGATGTTCAGGATCCCTGGGCGCTGGAGATCATATCTCAGGGATACCTTCTAGACTTCAAATTATCTCCCCCAAAAGGGAGATTTCATCTGTCAAGGTTGTCAACAAACCAGATAAAGAAAGAAGCGTTTCTACGCTGTGTACAAGATCTGTTATTAATGGGAGTGATCCATCCAGTTCCGCGGTCGGAACAAGGACAAGGGTTCTACTCAAACCTGTTTGTGGTTCCCAAAAAAGAGGGAACTTTCAGGCCAATCTTAGATTTAAAGATTCTAAACAAATTCCTAAGAGTTCCATCGTTCAAAATGGAAACTATTCGGACAATCTTACCTATGATCCAAAAGGGTCAGTACATGACCACAGTGGATTTAAAAGATGCTTACCTTCACATACCGATTCACAAAGATCATCAGCGGTATCTACGGTTTGCCTTCCTAGACAGGCACTACCAGTTTGTAGCTCTTCCATTCGGATTGGCTACGGCCCCAAGAATCTTCACAAAGGTTCTGGGTGCCCTTCTGGCGGTACTAAGACCGCGAGGGATTTCGGTAGCTCCGTACCTAGACGACATTCTAATACAAGCTTCAAGCTTTCAAACTGCCAAGTCTCATACAGAGTTAGTTCTGGCATTTCTAAGGTCGCATGGATGGAAAGTGAACGAAAAGAAAAGTTCTCTTTTTCCTCTCACAAGAGTTCCATTCTTGGGGACTCTTATAGATTCTGTAGAAATGAAGATTTACCTGACAGAAGACAGGTTAACAAGGCTTCAGGATGCATGCCGTGTCCTTCATTCCATTCAACACCCGTCAGTGGCTCAATGCATGGAGGTGATCGGCTTAATGGTAGCGGCAATGGACATAGTACCTTTTGCACGCCTACACCTCAGACCGCTGCAATTGTGCATGCTAAGTCAGTGGAATGGGGATTACTCAGATTTGTCCCCTACCCTGAATCTGAATCAAGAGACCAGAAATTCTCTTCTATGGTGGCTTTATCGACCACACCTGTCCAGGGGGATGCCATTCAGCAGGCCAGACTGGACAATCGTAACAACAGACGCCAGCCTGCTAGGTTGGGGCGCTGTCTGGAATTCTCTGAAGACTCAGGGATTATGGAATCAGGAGGAGAGTCTCCTTCCAATAAACATTCTGGAATTGAGGGCAGTTCTCAATGCCCTTCTAGCTTGGCCCCAATTAACAACTCAGGGGTTCATCAGGTTTCAGTCGGACAATATCACGACTGTAGCTTACATCAACCATCAGGGAGGGACAAGAAGCTCCCTAGCAATGATGGAAGTATCAAAGATAATTCGCTGGGCAGAGTCTCACTCTTGCCATCTGTCAGCAATCCACATCCCGGGAGTGGAGAACTGGGAGGCGGATTTCTTGAGTCGCCAGACTTTTCATCCGGGAGAGTGGGAACTTCATCCGGAAATTTTTGCCCGAATACTTCGACGTTGGGGCAAACCAGAGATAGATCTCATGGCGTCTCGCCAGAACGCCAAACTTCCTCACTACGGGTCCAGATCCAGGGATCCGGGAGCGGTTCTGATAGATGCTTTGACAGCACCTTGGAACTTCGGGATGGCTTATGTGTTTCCACCCTTCCCGCTGCTTCCTCGATTGATTGCGAAAATCAAACAAGAGAGAGCATCTGTGATTCTAATAGCGCCTGCATGGCCACGCAGGACTTGGTATGCAGATCTAGTGGACATGTCATCCTGTCCACCTTGGTCTCTACCTCTAAGACAGGACCTTCTGATACAGGGTCCATTCAAACATCAAAATCTAACTTCTCTGAAACTGACTGCTTGGAAATTGAACGCTTGATTTTATCAAAGCGTGGTTTTTCTGAGTCGGTTATTGATACCCTGATTCAGGCTAGGAAGCCTGTTACCAGAAAGATTTACCATAAAATATGGCGCAAATACCTATACTGGTGCGAATCCAAACGTTACTCCTGGAGTAAGGTTAGGATCCCTAGGATATTGTCTTTTCTACAAGAAGGTTTAGAAAAGGGTTTATCGGCTAGTTCATTAAAGGGACAGATTTCAGCTCTGTCCATCTTGTTACACAGGCGTCTGTCAGAAAATCCAGACGTCCAGGCTTTTTGTCAAGCTTTAGCTAGGATCAAGCCTGTGTTTAAAGCCGTTGCTCCGCCATGGAGTTTAAACTTAGTTCTTAACGTTTTACAAGGTGTTCCATTTGAACCCCTTCATTCCATTGATATAAAATTTTTATCTTGGAAAGTTCTGTTTTTAATGGCTATTTCCTCGGCTCGAAGAGTCTCTGAGTTATCAGCATTACATTGTGATTCTCCTTATCTGATTTTTCACACAGATAAGGTAGTTCTGCGTACTAAACCTGGGTTCTTACCTAAGGTAGTTACTAACAGGAATATCAATCAAGAGATTGTTGTTCCATCCTTGTGTCCAAATCCTTCTTCAAAGAAGGAACGTCTTCTACACAATCTGGATGTAGTTCGTGCCCTCAAGTTCTACTTGCAGGCAACTAAAAATTTTCGCCAAACTTCTTCCCTGTTTGTCGTTTATTCTGGACAGAGGAGAGGTCAAAAAGCTTCTGCTACCTCTCTCTCTTTTTGGCTTCGTAGCATAATACGTTTAGCCTATGAGACTGCTGGACAGCAGCCTCCTGAAAGAATTACAGCTCATTCCACTAGAGCTGTGGCTTCCACTTGGGCCTTTAAGAATGAGGCCTCTGTTGAACAGATTTGCAAGGCTGCAACTTGGTCTTCGCTTCATACTTTTTCCAAATTTTACAAATTTGACACTTTTGCTTCTTCGGAGGCTATTTTTGGGAGAAAGGTTCTTCAGGCAGTGGTTCCTTCTGTATAATGAGCCTGCCTATCCCTCCCGTCATCCGTGTACTTTTGCTTTGGTATTGGTATCCCAGAAGTAATGATGACCCGTGGACTGATCGCACATAACAGAAGAAAACATAATTTATGCTTACCTGATAAATTCCTTTCTTCTGTTGTGCGATCAGTCCACGGCCCGCCCTGTTTTTTAAGGCAGGTAAATATCTTTTAAATTATACTCCAGTCACCACTTCACCCTTGGTTACTCCTTTCTCGTTGATTCTTGGTCGAATGACTGGGACTGACGTAGAGGGGAGGAGCTATATCAGCTCTGCTGGGTGAATCCTCTTGCATTTCCTGTTGGGGAGGAGTTATATCCCAGAAGTAATGATGACCCGTGGACTGATCGCACAACAGAAGAAAGGAATTTATCAGGTAAGCATAAATTATGTTTTTGCCGCCCAATGTCTCTAACTTAAAAATAAAACCCACCCAATATACCCTTAAAAAAGCCTAACACTAACCCCCTGAAGATCGACTTATCGGGAGATGTCTTCATCCAAGCCGGGCAAAGTGTTCCTCCAGACGGGCAGAAGTCTTCTTCCAACCGGGCAGAAGTGGACCTCCAGACGGGCAGAAGTCTTCATCCAGACGGCATCTTCTATCTTCATCCATCCGGCGCGGAGCAGGTCCATCTTCAAGATATCTGACGCAGAGCATCCTCTTCATCCGACGACTAACACAGAATGAAGGTACCTTTAAGTGACGTCATCCAAGATAGCATCCCTTAGATTCCGATTGGCTGATGAATTCTATCAGCCAATCGGAATTAAGGTATAAAAATCCTATTGGCTGATGCAATCAAACAATAGGATTGAGCTTGCATTCTATTGGCTGATTGGAACAGCCAATAGAATGCGAGCTCAATCCTATTGACTGATTGGATCAGCCAATAGGATTTTTTCTACCTTAATTCCGATTGGCTGATAGAATTCATCAGCCAATCAGAATCTAAGCGACGGCAGATTAGGGGTTAATAATATTTAACTAATGTTTGCAATGCAGGAGTACGGCGGTTAAGGGGTTAATATGTTTATTATTGTGGTGGCGACATTGAGGGTGACAGATTAGGGGTTAATAAGTGTAAGATTAGGGGTGTTTAGACTCTGGGTTCATGTTAGGGTGTTAGGTGTAAACATAAATTTAGTTTCCCCATAGGAATCAATGGGGCTGCGTTACAGAGCTTTACACTGCTTTTTTGCAGGTGTTAGACTTTTTTCCAGCCGGCTCTCCCCATTGATTCCTATGGGGAAATCGTGCACGAGCACGCACAACCAGCTCACCGCTGACTTAAGCAGCACTAGTATTGGAGTGTAGTGTGGAGCAAAATTCTGCTCTATGCTCAATTCTTGTCTGTTAACGCCGGATTTATAAAACCCCGTAATACCAGCGCTGTATGTAAGTGAGCGGTGACAGAAAACTGCACGTTATCTCCACACCCCTGTTACCGCAAAAGTCGTAATCTGACCGATAGCTTCTCTCATGTCTTCTACAATTTCTGATGCATTGTCTGCTTTTCCAATGTTGCAGGGCAAGCATAAGAGGAAAATCAGACATTCAGTAAGCAGGGTTTCTGACGCAATTGTTGCAATTTCGGAGGTGCCCTCCCAAAAGCCCGAAGAGGAGGATACCGCTGTAGCATCTGAAAGTGAAATTTCAGATTCAGAAAGTGTAATGCCTCTGGCTGATAATAAGGTTGTATCTTTTAGGTTTAAGCTAGAACACCTCCGTCTGTTACTTAGGGAGGTTTTAGTTACTTTGGACGACAGTGACTCCACGGTAGTGGTTGTCCCTAAGAAGTCTAGTAAGCTGAACAAATATTTCAAGGTTACTTCCTCGACAGATGTGTTTCCGGTCTCTGACCGAGCTTTTGAAATAATTGCTAAGGAAGGGGAGAGACCGGGCATACCTTTTTCTCCCTCTCCTATTGTTAAGAAGATGTTTCCCATAGCCAACTCTATCAAAGAGGCTTGGCAAACAGTACCTAACAGGGGCCGTTTCCACCTTAGCTAAGAGAACTTCTATTCCCATAGAGGATAGTTTTGCCTTCAAAGATTCTATGGACAAAAAGTTAGAGGGTTTACTCAAAAAGATATATGTACACCAGGGCCTGCAATGGCAACCAGCTGTGTGCATTGCTACCGTCACTAGTGCGGTGGCATATTGGTATGATGCACTGTCTGAGGCTCTCAGGACAGAAACTTATTTGGACGAGATCCAGGATAGGATAAAGGCTCTTAAACTAGCTAATGCCTTTATTACGGATGCTTCCCTTCAGGTTATCAAGCTGGGAGCTAAGATTTCCGGGTTCTCTATTCTAGCTCGCAGAGCCTTATGATTAAAACCTTGGTCTGCGGATGTTTCCTCTAAGTCTAAACTTCTGGCTATTCCTTACAAGGCGAAGACCTTGTTTGGACCTGGCCTAATGGAAATTATCTCTGATATCCTGGGAGGTAAGGGTCATCTTCTCCCTCAAGATAAGAGAAACAAACAGAAGGGACGACAGAGTAATTTTCGTTCCTTTCGAAATTTCAAGGGAAACTCTTCCTCTTCCTCCTCTAAGCAGGAACAATCTAAACCTGCATGGAGACCCAACCAGTCTTGGAATAAGGGAAAACAATCAAAGAAGCCTGCTATTGAATCCAAGACAGCATGAAGGGCATGCTCCCAATCCGGAACCGGATCTGGTAGGGGGGCAGACTTTCCTTCTTCACTCAGGTTTGGGTTCGGGATGTTCAGGATCCCTGGGCAATATAAATAATGTCCCATGGATACAAACTAGAGTTCAAAAACTTTCTTCCCAGAGGCAGGTTTCTACTTTCAAGATTATCTGCAAACCAGACAAAGAGAGAGGCATTCTTACACTGCGTAGGAGACCTCTCCGCCCTGAGAGTGATTGTTCCCGTTCCAGTACAGGAACAGGGTCAGGGTTTTTATTCCAATCTGTTCGTGGTTCCCAAGAAGGAAGGAACCTTCCGACCAATTTTAGACCTCAAAAGTCTAAACAAATTTCTCAGGGTACAGTCTTTCAAGATGGAAACTATTTGTTCCATTCTTCCCTTGATCCAGCAGGGTCAATTTATGACAACAGTGGATTTAAAGGATGCGTACCCACATGTTCCTATTCACAGGGATCATCACAAGTTCCTAAGGTTTGCCTTCTTGGACAAACACTTCCAGTCCTTGGCTGTTCCTTTCGGTCTTGCCACAGCTCCCAGAATTTTCACAAAGATTCTGGGGTTGCTGTTGGCAGTGCTTCGGTCACGGGGCTTTGCAGTGGCGCCCTATCTGGATGACATCCTAGTCCAGGTGCCATCCTTTCAACAAGCAAGATGTTATCTTTCCTGCGAACTCACGGGTGGAAGGTAAATTTAGAAAAAGAGTTCCTTAGTTTCAAATACAATGGTAACTTTCTTAGGAACATAATAGATTCCCTGTCTATGAAGATTTTTCTGACAGAAGTCAGGAAATCAAAGATTATCGAAACTTGCCTAGTTCTTCAGTCCACTCCTCGGCCGTCAGTGGCTCAGTGTATGGAGGTAATCGGGCTGATTGTGGCGGCAATGGACATCATCCCGTTTGCTTGGTTCCACCTCAGACCACTGCAGTTCAGCATGCTCAGGCAATGGAATGGAGATTATGTGGACTTGTCTCCTCGAATACTACTGGAGCAGGAGACAAGGGATTCTCTTCAATGGTGGTTGTCTCTGGATCACCTCTCTCAGGGAACTTGCTTTCGCAGACCATCTTGGGTAATTGTGACAACAGACGCCAGCCTTCTAGGGTGGGGAGCAGTCTGGGGCTCCCTAAAAGCTCAGGGAGTTTGGACTCAGTCAGAGTCTGTTCTTCCTATAAACATTCTAGAACTGAGAGTGATCTTCAATGCCCTTCTGGCCTGGCCGCAGTTAGCCTTGGTCTGGTTTATCAGGTTCCAGTCGGACAATATAACTTCAGTGGCTTACATCAATCATCAGGGAGGAACAAGGAGTTCCTTAGCGATGCCCAAGGTAGCCAAAATAATCCAGTGGGCAGAAGTCTACTCTTGCTGTCTGTCGGCGATCCACATCCCAGGGGTGGACAACTGGGAGGCGGATTTCCTGAGCAGGCAGACTTTTCATCCTGGGGAGTGGGAACTCCATCCGGAAGTGTTTTCAAACCTGATTCTCAAGTGGGGTCAGCCGGAATTGGATCTCATGGCATCCGACAGAATTCCAAGCTCCTGAGATACGGGTCGAGGTCCATGGACTACAAGTCGGAGCTAATAGATGAACTGGTGGTTCCTTGGACCTTCAGTCTAGCATACCTATTTCCTCTGTTTGTTCTTCTTCCTCGGGTCATTGCTCAAATCAAACAGGAGAGGGCATTGGTGATCCTCATAGCACTGGCTTGGCCTCGCAGGATTTGGTATGCAGATCTGGTGGAGATGGCATCTCTGCCACCTTGGAGGCTTCCATTGAGGAAGGATCTTCTAATTCAGGGGCCCTCAGCTGACTGCTTGGAGATTGAATGCTTAATTTTATCCAAGCGGGGGTTTTCTGACTCAGTCATAGAGACCATGATTCAGGCTCGTAAGTCTGTAACTAGAAGGATTTACTATAAGATTTGACGTAAATATCTCTATTGGTGCGAATCCAAGGGTTACTCATGGAATAGAGTTAGGATTCCTAGAATTTTGTCTTTTCTCCAAGAGGACTTGGAGAAGGGATTATCGACAAGTTCCTTAAAGGGTCAAATCTCGGCGTTATCTATTTTGTTACACAAATGTCTGGCGGATGTCCCAGATGTACAATCATTTTGTCAGGCCTTAGTCAGGATCAGGCCTGTCTTCAAACCAGTTACTCCTCCATGGAGTCTTAATTTAGTTCTCAAAGTTCTTCAAGGGGCTCTGTTTGAGCCCATGCATTCCTTAGATATTAAGTTGTTATCTTGGAAATTGTTAGGTGTTGTTTTAAGGGGGGAGTGTCAGTTCAGGCCTAAGCCTCGGGCCCACTGTACCACCTGGCGATGATGTAGATTATCTGATAAGGATATCCGGAGAACAGCTCTTTAGACCACACAGCAATAGTCTCAGATCATTCTCGTTTATTGAAAGACAAAAAGCACATCTTATATACTACAGTAACAGCAGATAGGGTTAAGTTGATGAAACGTTATCACTGCATCATTTTACACAGTTTTAAACAGTGTTTGTCAGGAAAAACACCAGCTCTAAACAATATTTCTATAGTCATAATAAGCAGTGCATCTAGGCGAATAACAAGGATATTTGAACATCTTATAGAGATAACGTTTTCAAGGCGTTTTGCCCAGAACATCTACAAGGCCAACTAGCTAATACAATTCTTACTAACATCAGCATATTTCACTACATAATAATTGCTATAATAAAGGTTATTGAGACAAGATGGATGCCAAAGACAAAATGGCAGCCAAGAACAAGATGGCGCTGGTCACGCTAACAATAATTCCTAACAGAAAGTTTTATTTCTTGTTGCTATTTCTTCTGCTCGGAGAGTGTCTGACCTCTCGGCATTGCAGTATTAGTCTCCTTATCTTATTTTCCATTCAGATAAGGTAGTTTTACGTACTTAATTAGGATTTCTTCCTAAGGTTGTTTCTGATCAGAACATTAATCAGAAGATTATTGTTCCTTCTTTGTGTCCTAATCCTTCTCAGAAAGAACAACTTCTGCACAATTTGGACGTGGTCCGTGCTTTGAAGTTTTACCTGCAGGCGACTAGGGACTTTCGTCAGTCTTCTGCCTTGTTTGTGATTTTTTTCGTGAAAACGTAAGGGACAGAAAGCTATGGCTACTTCTCTTTCTTTTTGGCTGAAGAGTATCATACGGTTTGCATATGAGACTGCTGGACAGCAGCCTTTTGAGAGAGTTATGGCTCATTCCACGAGGGCTGTTGCTTCCTCATGGGCATTCAAAAATGAAGCTTCTGTGGAACAGATTTGCAAGGCTGCAACTTGGTCTTCTCTTCACACTTTTTCAAAATTCTACAAATTTGACACTTTTGCCTCAGCTGATGCTGCTTTTGGGAGAAAGTTTCTTCAAGCAGTGGTGCCTTCCGTTTAGGTTCCCTGTCTTGTCCCTCCTGTATCATCTGTGTACTCTAGCTTGGGTATTGAATCCCATTAGTAATTAAGATGATCCGTGGACTCATCGTGTCTTAAAAAAGAAAAGAACATTTATGCTTACCTGATAAATGTATTTCTTTTTTGACACAATGAGTCCACGGCCCGACCTGTTCTTGTAAGACAGGTTGTTAGTTATTGTAAACTTCAGACACCTCTGCACCTTGGTTTTTCCTTTCTATCCTTAACTTTGGTCGAATGACTGGGGTGGGAGGAAAGGGAGGAGCTACTTAACAGCTCTGCTGTGGTGCTCTTTGCCGCCTCCTACTGACCAGGAGGTGAATATCCCATTAGTAATTAAGATGATCCGTGGACTCATTGTGTCAAAAAAGAAATACATTTATCAGGTAAGCATAAATTTTCTTTTCCTGGTGTTCCACTCATGATTCCTCCAGGCATTCCTTTAGAACTCCTAGACTTTCTTCAATATGGTTTAGATAAAAGTTTATCTACTAGTACCTTAAAAGGACAAATCTACTCTTTCTGTGATGTTCCACAGAAAAATTGCTCATTTTCCAAACATTCTTTGTTTTGTTCTGGCTTTAACTTGTTAAACCTGTTTTTATATATTTTTCTCCAACATAGGTGTGTCCGGTCCACGGCGTCATCCTTACTTGTGGGATATTCTCCTCCCCAACAGGAAATGGCAAAGAGCCCAGCAAAGCTGGTCACATGATCCCTCCTAGGCTCCGCCTACCCCAGTCATTCTCTTTGCCGTTGTACAGGCAACATCTCCACGGAGATGGCTTAGAGTTTTTTAGTGTTTAACTGTAGTTTTTATTATTCAATCAAGAGTTTGTTATTTTAAAATAGTGCTGGTATGTACTATTTACTCAGAAACAGAAAAGAGATGAAGATTTCTGTTTGTATGAGGAAAATGATTTTAGCACCGTAACTAAAATCCATGGCTGTTCCACACAGGACTGTTGAGAGCAATTAACTTCAGTTGGGGGAACAGTGTGCAGTCTCTTACTGCTTGAGGTATGACACATTCTAACAAGACGATGTAATGCTGGAAGCTGTCATTTTCCCTATGGGATCCGGTAAGCCATGTTTATTAAGATAGTAAATAAGGGCTTCACAAGGGCTTATTAAGACTGTAGACTCTTTTTGGGCTAAATCGATTCATTATTAACACATATTTAGCCTTGAGGAATCATTTATTCTGGGTATTTTGATATGATTATATCGGCAGGCACTGTTTTTGACACCTTATTCTTTAGGGGCTTTCCCTAATCATAGTCAGAGCCTCATTTTCGCGCCGGTATGGCGCACTTGTTTTTGAGGACAGCATGGCATGCAGCTGCATGTGTGTGGAGCTCTGATACACAGAAAAGTCTTTCTGAAGGCATCATTTGGTATCGTATTCCCCTTTGGGCTTGGTTGGGTCTCAGCAAAGCAGATTCCAGGGACTGTAAAGGGGTTAAATATAAAAACGGCTCCGGTTCCGTTATTTTAAGGGTTAAAGCTTCCAAATTTGGTGTGCAATACTTTTAAGGCTTTAAGACACTGTGGTGAAATTTTGGTGAATTTTGAACAATTCCTTCATACTTTTTCGCAATTGCAGTAATAAAGTGTGTTTAGTTTAAAATTTAAAGTGACAGTAACGGTTTTATTTTAAAACGTTTTTTGTGCTTTGTTATCAAGTTTATGCCTGTTTACAATGTCTGAACTACCAGATAGATTGTGTTCTGACTGTGGGGAAACCAAGGTTCCTTCTCATTTAACTATATGTATTTTATGTCATAACAAAATTTAGTAAAAATGATGCCCAAGATGATTCCTCAAGTGAGGGGAGTAAGCATGGTACTGCATCATCCCCTCCTTCGTCTACACCAGTCTTGCCCATACAGGAGGCCCCTAGTACATCTAGTGCGCCAATACTCCTTACTATGCAACATTTAACGGCTGTAATGGATAATTCTATCAAAAACATTTTAGCCAATATGCCCACTTATCAGTGAAAGCGCGACTGCTCTGTTTTAGAAAATTCTGTAGAGCATGAGAACGCTGATGATATGGTTTCTGAAGGGCCCCTACACCAGTCTGAGGGGGCCAGGGAGGTTTTGTCTGAGGGAGAAATTTCAGATTCAGGAAACATTTCTCAATAAGCTGAACCTGATGTGATTACTTTTAAATTTAAGTTGGAACATCTCCGCGCTCTGCTTAAGGAGGGGTTATCCAATTTGGATGATTGTGATTATCTGGTCATTCCAGAACCACTATGTAAAATGGAAAAGTTCTTAGAGGCCCCGGGGCCCCCCGAAGCTTTTCCTATATCCAAGCGGGTGGCGTACATTGTTAGTGAAGAATGGGACAGGCCCGGTATACCTTTAGTACCTCCCCCCATATTTATAAAATTGTTTTCCTATAGTCGACCCCAGAAAGGACTGATGGCAGACAGTCCCCAAGGTCGAGGGGGCGGTTTCTACTCTACACAAGCGCGCCACTATACCCATAGAAGATAGTTGTGCTTTCCAAGATCCTATGGATAAAAAATTAGAAGGTCTGCTAAAGATGTTTGTTCAGCAAGGTTCCCTTCTACAACCAATTGCATGCATTGTCCCTGTCACTGCAGCCGCGTGTTTCTAGTTTGATGAGCTAGGAAAGGCGATTATTAGTAATTCTTCTTCTTATGAGGAGATTATGGACAGAATTCGTGCTCTTAAATTGGCTAATTCTTTCACCCTAGACGCCACCTGGCAATAGGCTAGGTTAGCGGCGATAAAATTCTGGGTTTGCTATTGTGGCGCAGAGCGCTTTGGTTAAAATCTTGGGCAGCGGATGCGTCTTCCAAGAACAAATTGCTTGACATTCCTTTCAAGGGGAAAACACTCTTTGGCCCTGACTTGAAAGAGATTATCTCTGATATCACTGGGGGCAAGGGCCACGCCCTTCCTCAGGATAGGTCTTTTCAAGACCTAAAATAAACCTAAGTTTCGTCCCTTTCGCAGAAACGGATCAGCCCCAAGGGCTATGTCCTTTAAGCAGGAAGGTAATACTTCTCAAGCCAATCCAGCCTGGAGACCTATGCAAGGCTGGAACAAAAGAGAGCAGGCCAGGAAACCTGCCACTGCTACCAAGACAGCATGAAATGCGGGCCCCCGATCCGGGACCGGATCTGGTGGGGGGCAGACTCTCTCTCTTCGCTCAGGCTGGGGCAAGAGATGTTCTGGATCCTTGGGCGCTAGAAATAGTCTCCCAAGGTTATTCTCTGGAGTTCAAGGGGCTTCCTCCAAGGGGGAGGTTCCACAGGTCTCAGTTGTCTTCAGATCACATAAGAAGACAGGCATTCTTACATTGGGTAGAAGACCTGCTAAAAATGGGAGTGATTCATCCTGTTCCATTAGGAGAACAAGGGATGGGGTCCTACTCCAATCTGTTCATAGTTCCCAAAAAAGGAGGGAACGTTCAGACCAATCTTAGATCTCAAGATCTTGAACAAGTTTCTCAAGGTTCCATCGTTCAAGATGGAAACCATTCGAACACTCCTTCCTTTCATCCAGGAAGGTCAATTCATGACCAAGGTGGATTTCACGGATGCGTATCTACATATTCCTATCCACAAGGAACATCATCGGTTCCTAAGGTTTGAATTCCTGGACAAGCATTTCCAGTTTGTGGCGTTTTCTTTCGGATTAGCCACTGCTCCTAGGATTTTCTCATAGGTACTAGGGTCCCTTCTGGCGGTGCTAAGACCAAGGGGCATTGCTGTAGTACCTTACTTGGACGACATTCTGATTCGAGCGTCGTCCCTTCCTCAAGTAAAGGCTCACACGGACATTGTCCTGGCCTTTCTCAGATCTCACGGATGGAAAGTGAACGTGGAAAAGAGTTCTCTATCTCCGTCAACGAGGGTTCCCTTCTTGGGAACTATAATAGACTCCTTAGAAATGAGGATTTTTCTGACAGAAGCCAGAAAAACAAAACTTCTAGACTCTTGTCGGATACTTCATTCCGTTCCTCTTCCTTCCATAGCGCAGTGCATGGAAGTGATAGGTTTGATGGTTGCGGCAATGGACATAGTTCCTTTTGTGCGCATTCATCTAAGACCATTACAACTGTTCATGCTCAGTCAGTGGAATGGGGACTATTCAGACTTGTCTCCGAAGATACAAGTAAATCAGAGGACCAGAGACTCATTCCGTTGGGGGCTGTCCCTGGACAACCTGTCACAAGGGATGACCTTCCGCAGACCAGAGTGGGTCCTTGTCACGACCGACGCCAGTCTGATGGGCTGGGGCGCGGTCTGGGGATCCCTGAAAGCTCAGGGTCTTTGGTCTCGGGTAGAATCTCTTCTACCGATAAATATTCTGGAACTGAGAGCGATATTCAATGCTCTCAAAGCTTGGCCTCAGCTAGCGAGGGCCAAGTTCATACATCAACCATCAGGGGGGAACAAGGAGTTCCCTAGCGATGGAAGAAGTGACCAAAATCATTCTATGGGCGGAGTCTCACTCCTGCCACCTGTCTGCTATCCACATCCCAGGAGTGGAAAATTGGGAAGTGGATTTTCTGAGTCGTCAGACATTGCATCCGGGGGAGTGGGAACTCCATCCGGAAATCTTTGCCCAAGTCACTCAACCGTGGGGCATTCCAGACATGGATCTGATGGCCTCTCGTCAGAACTTCAGAGTTCCTTACTACGGGTACAGATCCAGGGATCCCAAGGCGGCTCTAGTGGATGCACTAGTAGCACCTTGGACCTTCAAACTAGCTTATGTGTTCCTGCCGTTTCCTCTCATCCCCAGGCTGGTAGCCAGGATCAATCAGGAGAGGGCGTCGGTGATTTTGATAGCTCCTGCGTGGCCACGCAGGACTTGGTATGCAGATCTGGTGAATATGTCATCGGCTCCACCATGGAAGCTACCTTTGAGACGAGACCTTCTTGTTCTAGGTCCGTTCGACCCACTCCAGCTGACTGCTTGGAGATTGAACGCTTGATCTTATCAAAGCGAGGGTTCTCAGATTCTGTTATTAATACTCTTGTTCAGGCCTGAAAGCCTGTAACCAGAAAAATTACCACATAATTTGGTATATCTGTTGGTGTGAATCTGCAGGATTCCCTTGGGACAAGGTTAAGATTCCTAAGAGTCTATCCTTCCTTCGAGAAGGATTGGAAAAAGGATTATCTGCAGTTCCTTGATGGGACAGATTTCTGCCTTGTCTGTGTTACTTCACAAAAAGCTGGCAGCTGTGCCAGATGTTCTAGCCTTTGTTCAGGCTCTGGTTAGAATCAAGCCTGTTTACAAAATTTTGACTCCTCCTTGGAGTCTCAACCTAGTTCTTTCAGTTCTTTAGGGGGTTCCGTTTGAACCCTTACATTCCGTTGATATTAAGTTATTATCTTGGAAAGTTTTGTTTTTGGTTGCAATTTCTTCTGCTAGAAGAGTTTCAGAATTATCTGCTCTGCAGTGTTCTTCTCCTTATCTGGTGTTCCATGCAGATAAGGTGGTTTTGCGTACTAAACCTGGTTTTCTTCCAAAAGTTGTTTCTAACAAAAACATTAACCAGGAGATAGTTGTGCCTTCTTTGTGTCCTAATCCAGTTTCAAAGAAGGAACGTTTGTTGCACAACTTGGATGTAGTTCGTGCTCTCAAATTTTACTTAGCAGCTACTAAGGATTTCAGACAAACTTTGTCTTTGTTTGTTGTTTATTCTGGTAAACGGAGAGGTCAAAAAGCAACTTCTACCTCTCTCTCCTTCTGGATTAAAAGCATTATCCGATTGGCTTATGAGACTGCCGGACGGCAGCCTCCTGAAAGAATCACAGCTCACTCCACTAGGGCTGTGGCTTCCACATGGGCCTTCAAGAACGAGGCTTCTGTTGATCAGATATGTAAGGCAGTGACTTGGTCTTCACTGCACACTTTTTCTAAATTTTACAAATTTGATACTTTTGCTTCTTCTGAGGCTATTTTTGGGAGAAAGGTTTTGCAAGCCGTGGTGCCTTCCATTTAGGCGACCTGATTTGCTCCCTCCCTTCATCCGTGTCCTAAAGCTTTGGTATTGGTTCCCACAAGTAAGGATGACGCCGTGGACCGGACACACCTATGTTGGAGAAAACAGAATTTATGTTTACCTGATAAATTACTTTCTCCAACGGTGTGTCCGGTCCACGGCCCGCCCTGGTTTTTTTAATCAGGTCTGATAATTTATTTTCTTTAACTACAGTCACCACGGTAACATATGGTTTCTCCTATGCAAATATTCCTCCTTAACGTCGGTCGAATGACTGGGGTAGGCGGAGCCTAGGAGGGATCATGTGACCAGCTTTGCTGGGCTCTTTGCCATTTCCTGTTGGGGAGGAGAATATCCCACAAGTAAGGATGACGCCGTGGACCGGACACACCGTTGGAGAAAGTAATTTATCAGGTAAACATAAATTCTGTTTTTTCTCCTTCATGGAGTCTTAAGCTAGTGTTAAAGTTCTTACAGGCTCCTCCTTTTATTCCAAGTTGTTTTTTATTGGTATATTTCAAGAATACAAAATCCGTTCAAAGATACAGATCACAAATGACAATAACAAAATAAAACAGTCAAAATATCAAGTTAGAGTAACATTTTCTTAAAACATGTAAATTAGAAGCTAAGATAACCAAAGCATAGACAGGTAAAAAAAAAAACAACTGTCTACCATGCCATATCATAGTTTCAAACCAGTATTACACAACATATCTGAAAAATGTACCGTCAATCAGTGAAAATTCTCTATCTGAGTGGGTAAGTATGGGAAACTCCGTAGTGGGTGAGTGACTAAAGAGAGCTTTCTGAAGCTATATATTGTGTCCACATATTCAGGCTCCTCCTTTTAAACCTATGCATTCTTTGGACATGAACTACTTTCTTGGAAAGTTCTTTGTTTCTTTTGGCTATCTCTTCTGCTAGAAGAGTTTCTGTATTGCCTGCTCTCTCTTGTGAGTCTCTATATCTGATTTTACATCAAGATAAAGCAGTTTTGCAGACTAATTTCCCATTTTTTTTTCCTTAGGTTGTCCTACTCCTTAGAATGAGACTAAAAGGACTTTGGATATTGTTAGAGCTTTTAAATGTTGTTAGAGTTTTGAAATTTTATGTTGCTGCTACTAAAGATTTCAGAACAACTTCTCTTTTTTTGGTTCCAAGGAAGGTCAGAAAGCTTCTGCTTTTTCTTAGCCTCTTGGTTCTAACTTCTAATTCACAAAGCTTATTTGGAGGCGGGACAATCTCCGCCTCAGAATTACAGCTCATTCTACTATATCAGTTGCCACTTCTTGGGTTTTCAAGAATGAAGCTTCAGTTGATCAAATTTGCAAAGCAACCACATGGTCTTCTTTGCATACTTTTACCAATTTTTACCATTTTGATGATTTAGCCTCTTCCGAAACAGCTTTTGGTAGAAAGGTTCTTCAGGCAGTTGCCACTATTTAATACTGGTGCCTATATATTTTGATCTTAAAATATTAAATTTTTTGGATTTAATTTCTCGGCGAAAAAAAGCTGTTTTTATTTTATCCCTCCCTTTATATTGTTAGTCGTGGACTTCCACATCTTGGGTATTATATCCCATACATCATAACTCATGGACTCTCGCCACCTATATGAAAGAAAACATAATTTATGTAAGAACTTACCTGATAAATTAATTTCTTTCATGATGGCGAGAGTCCACGAGGCCCCACCCTTTTATGGGTTAAAATTTGTTTAAATTGCACATCTTTTTTCCTGTACCTCCTTTTTTTGTGTGGCTTTTTTTACTCCTTTTAAACACCTCACTTCTTGGCTATACGATAAACTGAGATATGAGTGAGGTGGGTGGGGTATTTATAGGCTTTGAGGTTTTGGAGCTTTGCCTCCTCCTGGTAGGAATGTATATCCCATACGTAACAACTCATGGACTCTCGCCACCATGAAAGAAATTAATTTATCAGGTAAGTTCTTACATAAATTATGCTTTTCACTTGTGTATGTGATGGGGTCACAGGAAGTCAGTCTGCATGGTGCCTCATACAGGTTGTGACATAACTGGGGAAAAGTTTGTTAAAAAATGTGTTTGTTATTGCTATAGATATTATTATTATTATTATTATTATTATTATTATTATTATTATTATTATTATTACTGTTGCTATAATTGACCATTTATGATTATCTTAATGGTGTTAAGAGAGGTGAAAAGTAAGGGGTGACATGAAGCCATTTAACTAAATATGAAGAGGAAGCCACATCGCAGAGTAATACAATATATATAATTATATGAAGCACAGCTGTTCAGTGGGTAGTAGGTATAAGGACCAGTCTTACAGCACATAGAGTAGTGCAGATACTTACTTGGTGCCCAGTATTTGTTGTGTCCTCACTTAAGCAGCCTCCTATAATCTGTAATTGTATCCTATGATCAAGTTAATATGGGGGTTATGTAATTCGGTGCAGACTCTGGTTTGAGCATAAACCGCAGATGAAGAACTGAGGGGCAGCAGGACAGAGCTACCAGTTTGGGATAATCCCATAATTACTGGATGACTGGTAACCAGGGACCTGTGGCACTTATTATTTTACGTTTGTTTCCTGATTTATCAGATAACTCTGCAGATTCCTGTATACAGCCCCCTTCTCTTGCTCCTCATGATACTAATATTAAATAAATGTGTGACCCCATAACGTTTACAAACCTGCTATATAACGATTGTCACATTTTATCACTTTATATGTTATCTGCTCTACATGCAGCTGGTCACGTGTAGTATTAGATTGTGTATAAGTGAAATAAATATGTTTAGTATCACATAATCATCTCTTTACCATAATAAAAATACAGGAAGAGCTCTGATTATTTCTGATCTCTCACGTTGCCGTATTTCTTTCTTCTCACAGGTGTCACATTTATAGCATCTGACTCGGTCAATGACAAAGAACAAGATGAACACATACAGAAAGCAGATAGCAGAACAGTTCCTGAGTCAGGCGCTGGGCATAATCTGCATGCTGACCGGAGAGGTGAGAGCTGCTAGCTGCTGGGTAATACCATGTGACACTGGTCCTATTTACTGTGCTGCTTCTGATACACCAGACCTATCTCACTAACCCTAACTTCAGCTCACCCAGACCTTCTCACTAACCCTAACTTCAGCTCACCCAGACCTTCTCACTTACCCTAACTTCAGCTCACACAGACCATCTCACTAACCCTAACTTTATCACACCAAGACCATCTCACTAACCCTAACTTCAGCTCACCCAGACCACCTCACTAACCCTAACCTCATCTCACCCAGACCATCTCACTAACCCTTACTTCAGCTCACCCAGACCATCTCACTAACCCTAACTTCAGCTCACCCAGACTATCTCACTAACCCTAACTTTATCTCACACAGACCATCTCACTAACCCTTACTTCAGCTCACCCAGACTATCTCACTAACCCTAACTTCAGCTCACACAGACTATCTCACTAACCCTAACTTCAGCTCACCCAGACCATCTCACTAACCTTAACTTCAGCTCACACAGACTATCTCACTAACCCTTACTTCAGCTCACCCAGACCATCTCACTAACCCTTACTTCAGCTCACCCAGACCATCTCACTAACCCTAACCTCAGCTCACCCAGACCATCTCACTAACCCTAACTTCAGCTCACACAGACTATCTCACTAACCCTTACTTCAGCTCACACAGACCATCTCACTAACCCTAACTTCAGCTCACACAGACCATCTCACTAACCCTAACTTCAGCTCACACAGACCATCTCACTAACCCTAACTTCAGCTCACCCAGACCATCTCACTAACCCTAACTTCAGCTCACACAGACTATCTCACTAACCCTATCTTCAGCTCACCAAAACCATCTCACTAACCATAACTTCAGCTCACACAGACCATCTCACTAACCCTAACTTCAGCTCACACAGACCAGCTCACTAACCTTGACTTCATCTCTAACAGACCTTCTCACTAACCCTAACTTCAGCTCACACAGACCAGCTCACTAACCTTGACTTCATCTCTAACAGACCTTCTCACTAACCCTAACCTCAGCTCACCCAGACCATCTCACTAACCTTAACTTCAGCTCTAACCGACCTTCTCACTAACCCTAACCTCAGCTCACCCAGACCATCTCACTAACCCTAATTTTATCTCACC